>NC_061809.1:10934300-11119300 GCF_021462225.1 Girardinichthys multiradiatus
TGTATTCCTCATTGTGGTATAATCCCTCTATCTGTGTTGGGAAAAAAACAATTTACTGGAAACAATGGCTTATGAATGGAATTCATAAAGTAGGCGATTTATATACAGATGGGTTTTTATATCCTTTTCAGAAGTCATGCTCAGGTTTAATATAAAAAAAGATAATTTCTGGAAATACCTACAGATTAGAGACTGTATGGTTGAAGAAAATTTCATACATAAGGATAATGCAATACAGGATTTTATGGACTCATTTGGAATCAAACACAAAGCTTCCACATTTTATAAATTATTTAATAGCATGCAAGGGGATGTGTGTTGGGGTCTGAGGATTGCCTGGCAGAGGGACCTTGGCTGCATTTTTAATGATGAGAACTGGTTGAGAATACTATCTAGTAATGTGAAATATATTAAAGAATCTAGGGGAAAATTTGTGCACTATAAGGTGGTGCATAGATTCAATTTTACCCCATCTAGACTTCATAGAATGGGTCTACTTACCAATAACCTATGCTGGAAATGCAAGGTGGAACCAGGAAACGTTTTACACGCGATCTGGGACTGTAAATACATTTTCCCATTATGGAAAACAGTAATATATCATATTGGAAAGTGGATAGGTGTGGCGATACCCATGTCACCAAGATTATGTTTATTGGGGGACCAAACAGTGATGCCTAATATGTCGAAACACCAAAATACGGTGATGAGGGTGGGGGTGGTCGCGGCTGCCAGAGTAATCCTCAGACTATGGAAATCTACATCTGTCCCGAATGTTAAAAGCTGGTTGGGATTAATGTTGGAAACTGTGTCATATGAACAAATGTTGGCCAAGCTAAACAATGACATAGAAAACTTCAAGAAAACTTGGGACTGTTTTCTCTCCTGCAATACTGGGACAAATAAATACCTCAACTGAACTGCCAATTTGGAAAATACTGATGGAGAATTTTTGTTTATTGTGGCTGTTGCTGTTACCGTCAAGGATGTTTGTACACACAGATCTTTTGTGAAACTTTTATGATATTAATCTGATATGCACTGACCTGGCTGTTTTATGTTTTATTTTTATTAGTTCTTTCTTTGTGTTTGTTGTTCTATTTTGGGATTGTTTTTGTTTTTATGTATGTGTTCTGAAACTAATAAAAATGTTAATAACAAAAAAAAAAACATCTATTTATTTTGGAAGTTAGAAATAATTTTAGTAATCCTAACTGACCTAAAACATTATAACTTTATATTTAATGTAAGAAAAAATATGTTTATAGAGAGTATGTAAATAGTTGGTTTTCAACTCTGTACAGACCTGTTCAATAAAATATAGTAGTTTTGAAAAGTTAATTTATTTCAGTTACTTAGTTCACTAAGTAACACATCATGTAGATTAAATTACACACAGGCTGATGTTTTCAAGCTTTTATGTCTGTTATTTGGGATGATGTTCCACTTAAAGCTAATAAAAGGCATCATTCAGCATTAGAATATTACATCAGACCAATAGAAATATTATTTTAATACAATTAAAAATTAGTTTAGCTTAATGAAAAGTATGTTTAAAAGGTACTTTTAATCTGAGAAACGAGCCTCATCAGAACATATATTCTGAATTATTGAATGACTGTACACAACTTTGCTACTTCAATGGTTTAGATTTGAAGGCAGAAATTGCATATGTTGTAAACCTTTGATAAGATTAATAAAAGTGTGAATGTATGCAACTGCTTTTTTACAAATATCAGTCACCATGAAAATTGTAGCAATCCTGACTGGACTGAGCAGTTTGGATGAATAGAAATTGTATTTATGTAAGTATGACTTCAGGATTTATTTCAGCAGCCTTAGCAATCTTAGGATCTTAGCCATGGATACCAGAAAAAGTAAGTATATTTTTACAAACAATGAAAAAACAACTGTATTTGTGTGCAAATTATTGGACAGGTTTGACGCGTGATTCACAAAACCTTGTGAATACTGACCTATTCCAGCAAACAAAGATGTTGAGTGTTGATAAATCTGGCAATTGAAAACAATCACTAAAACACCATGCTTATTTGTTCACAGTTTTGCAGATCTTGTCAACAGAAATGGTGATTGCATGCACAAAGATGGTAAATAAAACATATTTCGCTCAGATTAAAAGCATCACAACAGAGGATTAATGACAAGCTAATATACAAAAATGGGAAAAGGGAAATAAAGTTCCTCAAACTTAACATTTCTGATTTTAAAAGGATACTTGCTTAAGAGTTACATTTAAAAGTGGTGAATGAGGTTCTCTAAGACCCAGATCAGTTCATCACAATACAGAATCAAAATAAAACCCGATTGTCCAGCCCAACAATACACAAATGGCCACGTCATACATATCACCAACATGTGCCGCAAAGTTTCTTCAGGAGATATGTCTTTCTTTCAGTTACCCTAAACTAGCCTTCCTTAGTGCCTCTTTTTAAATTGTGCGCTTCCTCAATGTCCTGCTGTAAGATCCCACTATGCTGATACCCTACATGGATAGGACCTGTAATGTTTTGGGTGTTGAGCTACAAATTCCTCCTTATAAATGTGGTTCTAGAGTTTGGCATGAACGAATGGTAAGATGGTATTGAATTAACCACCACTGATCACTCTGCATAAAATAACCTGTTAGATCTAGAAAACCTTTGTGTAGTAAAGCACAAGATATCTGCAACTACAGATTGTTTCAACCTCCTTACTTTCTACTTAAATCTTCAATAGAAATCAGCCTCCTTGAGCTTCACAGTGATCTTATGAGGAATAATCTTTAATCAAATATAAACAGCAAAATTTTACTCTAGCAGCAAACTCTAACCCTTGTTTAGTGGGATTAGATTAGAGGAGTTTGCTGTATACTTTTACTTTCTTTGTTGTTGTTTTTCTGGAGACCTAGATTGTATTCCTGTGTGAGTTTTTTTCTTCTTTTTTGTTTTTTACATTAGTTTCTGTCATAGTGTTACGTATGGCTCTGACCCACATGCAGAATAACGCTCAAGGGAAACGGGTACAAGTTTGAAAAAAGGTTTATTTAAGGAGAATGGATCAGTATGGTGTGCAGGAACAATAGTAAGGAAAAACGACAGGTAAGTGACACAGTAAACGAAACCGGAACTTAAATGTGAAATGTCTCTTACTAGGAGGGAGTAGGCAATCCGCCAGGAGGAGAGGGATTCGGACTGGAGAAGAAGTGAATATAGACAATGGTAAGTCCGATGATTTCTTAGTTACTTGAGTTAGAGCTTGTAGTGCAGGCGAAGCGTCAGCAGAGAGGTGGAGGGTGGACAGGTTAGGTTGAATGGTCTCTGGAGAATCCGGGTCCGGAAGGAGCCAGCCGGGGAAGTTCCAGAGTTCGGCGTCGGGTAGGTGTGTGTGGAAGATCCTTCCTGGGGAGATCCTAGGAACGAGGCTAGTGCGAAACGAAGCCACCGGGGCCAGCCTGGGTAACCTCCTGGTTGTCGCCGGTATAATCCTTGGAAGGTCCTTGTAAACGTAGTTAGTGTTTGAACAAAGCCACCGTGGCCAGCCTGGGTAACCTCCAGGTAGTCGCTGGTTCAGTTCACTAAGAAGAACAAAGAACAAGTTAAACACTGTCAAAGGCAAAGTACACATAAACATAATTAATACGAGGCTGGCTGAGTAGCTACCACAGAGGCTAATACTCGAGCGACGAGATGCTGGCTGCTTCCTGCTTAAGTACTCCAGGACTCAATCACCGAGATGGAAAACACCTGTCTCCACCACTGCTGAGCAATAGCGCCTACTAGGAGTCAAAAAACACAGACAAAAACATACAACAGAAACTCCAACCCTGACATTACCCCCCGCTCAATGACCGTCACCTGGCGGTCCAGAAACAGAAGGATGGGAAGCAAAGAAATCAGAAATCAAAGTGGGGTCACAAATAAAAGATCGAGGAACCCAAAAACGATCCTCGGGACCATAACCCTCCCAATCCACCAGAAACTGCCAGCCCCATCGAACACTGCGACGAACACTCCAAACCGGGTGTCCCGACCGGTCCGGGGTGGGCGGAGGGGGTTCGGCCGGAGGGGAAAAACCACAGTCCATTACGGGCTTACACCGAGATACATGGAAGGTAGGGTGTACTGTAAAGAGGAAAGCAACCTGAGGCGAACGGCAGAAGGACCGACTAAGGACTCAATAACGTAGGGCCCAATAAACCTAGGTGACAACTTCTTTGACATGGTCTTGAGAGGGATGTCCCGGGAGGATAGCCAAACCTTTGACCCGGCTGATAAACTGGAGCTGGCCGTCTCTTGCAGTCAGCGATAGGTTTGTTCTGGGCCACAGTCCAGTTGAGCGCCTGAACTGTTTGTTTCTACATCAGTTCACATCGGTGAACATGATGGTGAGATGATGAGAGTACAGCCACGTCGACCTCGTCAGCCGCAAACAGAGGTGGCTGGTAAAAAGGGAGAATCTCCTGTAGCAGACGAGACCCATGAGTTGATAGCATACTCAACCCAAGGGAGATGCCCGGCCCAGTCTAACGGGGCAGTGGAGGTCACACACCTAAGTGTGGACTCGAGCTGCTGGTTGAGTCTCTCTACTTGCACATTAGATTGGGGATGGTGGCCTGAAGTCAGTGATACCTTAGCTCCTAAAACTGAGCAAAACTGTCGCCAAACCTGGGAAATAAACTGGGGCCCTCGGTTAGACAGAATATCCTGTGGTATACCGTGTAAGCAAAAAACGTGCTTGACCAAAAGTTTGGTAGTTTGCAACGCGGAGGAAACTTTCTAAGTGGCACTAAGTGACAAGCCTTGGAGAAACGGTCAACAATAGACAAAATGACCGTCATACCCTTGGAAGTGGGTAGCCCAGTTACAAAATCTAAAGCTAAATGTGACCAGGAACGCTTAGCGATGCTCAAAGGTTGTAGTAGACCAGCTGGGGGTTGGTTACTACTCTTGTCTCTTGAACAAATTGTACAAGCAAGCACCCATTCCCGGACGTCCTGGTGCAAAGAGGGCCACCAGTAACATCTGTTAATCAGGGAAATGGTGCGGCTTACCCCTGGATGGGCAGAGAACCTAGCATTGTGGAACCACTGAATAACCCTCGACCTTACCGCAGCAGGGATATACGTACGGTTGGTAGGCCCATTACCAGGGTCAGGCTCTGTCCTTAGCACTCGGGAGACCAGTTCCTCAATCTCCCAAGACACAGATCCGATGGTCCAGGCAGGGGGCACAATAGGTTCAGGTAGCTTCTCTGAGTCATCTGGTGCGAACTGCCAGGAAAGAGCATCAGGCTTGGAGTTCTTACTCCCAGGTCTGAAAGAGATGGTTAGATTAAACCGAGAAAAATAAAGAGACCAACGGGCTTGTCTTGGGTTAATTCTTTTTGCAGGCTGTAAATAAGCCAAGTTGTTGTGGTCGGTGAAAACTAAAATAGGGTGAACAGCACCCTCTAACCAGTGTCTCCACTCCTCTAAGGCTAGCTTAATAGCAAGGAGTTCCCAGTCACCCACATCATAATTATGCGTGGCTTGGCTCAGCCTATGCGAAAAATACCCACAAGGATGCAGTTTGTCGTCGTCAGAGGAACGTTGTGAGAGTACCGCTCTCACCCCAGTGTCGGAGGTGTCAACTTCCAAAATGGACTGTTTGGAGGGATCTGGATGTTTTAAGATGGGTGCCTGGGTGAACCTCTCCTAAAGAACATGGAAGGCTTGATCCACAGTGGAGTTCCAAAGGAAATGCACTTTAGTGGATGTTAGTGCAGTTAAAGGTGCTGTCGTCTGGCTGTAGTTCCGGATGAAGCGGCGGTAGAAATTGGCAAAGCCAAGAAACCCCTGTAATTGTTTCCGAGAGTCCGGAACAGACCACTCCAGCACAGCCTTAACTTTCTCTGGGTCTGCACGGAGCTGTCCACCCTCTAGAATAAAACTTAAGAAGGTTACAGATGTTGGGACCATCCATTTTGGTCGCACATTTTGACACACGCAGCTCAACAGACGTCGCAGCTCTGACGTCACTGGGAGTATAAACCGGCATAGCGTGCATAGCTACAGGAAACCGTACAAGGAAATTAATTCTCGATGATTGCCATATAACAAGATGGCTATAGGTTTAGTTTGGTGAGTAATACAAGACAATTCCTGACCGTTGAGGTCTGTCAGAAGACGTGGTGCTGTTAAAGCCACAGTCTCGATCCCAGCTGCTTTAACTAGATCCAAGTCTATAAGATTCTGTTCACTTCCTGAATAACCAATGCAGAGAGATTGTGGATCTGTTGGTTAAGTAGTAACGTGGCTGGCAAACAAAATCTGAGGGATTCGGGTGAAACAGTCTGGTCCGCCGGTATGTCCCTATCTACCGACGGACCTGATATTTTGGCCGAGGAGGACAAGTAGGACAGTCGGCTACAAGATGCTCTATGTAGCCACAATAAAAACATTGCCTAGCCTGCCTGTGCCTCTGCCTTTCCTCGCTAGTGAGGTGCGCCCTACCCACCTGCATGGGTTCAGTTTCTCCTGCCAGTTCTTGGGAAGGGGGCTTGGGGTTAACATTAGGCACAAGTGTTGGCTGGGTCCTAACATAACTGCGTTCATTTCTGGGCTTCCTCCTCTCCCTTAACCGGCTATCTATTCTAATGGCTTTAGTAATTAAATCCTCCAATAACTCTGGCTCATCCACTAAAACAAGCTCATCGTTTAAAGTCTCATCTAGGGCCTGAAAAAATACAGATTTAAGGGCCCGACTGTCCCAGCCAGATTCTGCTGCACGGGTATGAAACTCTGTAGCAAATTCTGTTAGCAGTCTACCCCGCTGCTTAATAGTCCATAACTTTCGACCTGAAGCCACATAATCAGTACAGAAAGAAACATTTCTCCTAAACTCCTTCTCAAAATCAGAAAATGTGCAACCAAACTGGACACAACTAGGAAAACGGGACTCAGCCCATCTTAGTGCTTTTCCTGACAAAAGGCCAATAACATAAGAAATCTTAGTGCATGGGGAAAAGAGTGGGGGGAACGATTGAACACTAAAGAACATTGTAACAAGAAACCCTTACAGTCACTGGTCTCACCTGAATATTTCTCAGGACTGGGGGAAATTATGTCACGGACGAAAGGAAGACGCTGGGTCTCTGAACTGGCTGCAGCAGCCTCTGGCCCTGTCCCAATACCCACACTACACCCTACGCCCCTCTATGAAGTGTGTACTTTGTACAAGTGCATGTAGGGGTTACAGTGCCCACATTACAAGTGTGCAAAATTGGAGAATTGGGACAGTAGGGGTTACGTCATCAACTTGCACCTCTGCACCGTAACTGAAACATCAAAAAGGGCAGGAACCAGCGTTGTTTTCACAGTCTTGCTGCTAAAAAAACTATTTAAAACTGCAATAAGCAATTGTTTTGAGGAGAAGAAGGTGCAGGAAGCAAAGGAGGTTTATACACCAGACTCTCGCTGCACCAGTGTTTGTTTGAAAGGTAACTTTAGTGTTATGGCCTACTGACTACCCAGACTCACTCTGAACCCAGTGGTATCTTACAATGTTGAGCCTGGAAAACCAGTAAAAAAAATAGTTGTTGGTTTGCTGTCTAAAGTTTACGCAGTTCTTATTATTCTGATTTGATGGCTGATTACGTTGACGGTTGTGATTGGTTTTTGTTCTGAACGTCATCTGCAGCAGTGAATTGTGGGTAATATACTGCCGAAGTGCGGATTGAGGGCACAAAGGGGGCAGGGCTAAGGACCACTCTGGAGAATTGGGACACACTACGCACTCGAACCCTTCAACGGGAACGCGCAATTCAGGGACACAAGGGTGGAAGTGCAAGTATTGGGACAGGGCCTCTAACTGCTGAGTGGGGATCTTGTTCAAGGATAGCTGTAACATGGCGGTTACCTGTTCGAGCTGTTGATTCATCTGACGTTGCTGTTTGGCTAGAGAGCGTAAGGTGGAATCATGAGACTAAATATGGTGAGTATGATCGGAAAGAATTCCCTTGAGCGCTTCTGCTGGACTGGGTTGGCTTGAGTATTCTGTCATAGTGTTAGGTATGGCTCTGACCCACATGCAGAATCACGCTCAAAGGAAATGGGTACAAGTTTGAAAAAAGGTTTATTTAAGGAGAATGGATCAGTATGGTGTGCAGGAACAATAGTAAGGAAAAACGACAGGTAAGTGACACAGTACACGAAACCGGAACTTAAATGTGAAATGTCTCTTACTAGGAGGGAGTAAGCAATCCACCAGGAGGAGAGGGATTCAGACTGGAGAAGAAGTTAATATGGCGGAGTAGGTGTGTGTGGAAGATCCTTTCTGGGGAGATTCTAGGAGCGAGGCTAGTACGAAACGAAGCCACCGGGGCCTGCCTGGGTAACCTCCAGGTAGTCTCCGGTATGATCCTTGGAAGGTCCTTGAAAATGTAGTTAGTGTTTGAACGAAGCCACCGGGGCCAGCCTGGTTAACCTCCAGGTAGTCGCCAGTTCAGTTCACTAAGAAGAACAAAGAACAAGTTAAATGTTGTCAAAGGCAAAGTACACAAACTTAATTAATATGAGGATGGCTGAGTACCAAAGAGGCTAATACTCGAGCGACGAGATGCTGGCTGCTTCCTGCTTAAGTACTCCAGGACTCAATCACTGAGATGGAAAACACCTATCTCCACAACTGCTGAGCACTAGCGCCTACTAGGAGTCAAAAAACACAGACAAAAACATACAACAGAAACTCCATCCCCGACAGTTTCAACTTGGAATCCCAAAGAAAATATTTTTACTACTTTGCCTCAACTTTGTTTTCTTCAGCTGCCCTGACAGCATATCCAGAAAAGCAATAATTTGCGAAATACAAAACAAGAAAGAGAGAGAACCTGTCATGATTTTCTAACGATGCTATAATTACTGCATTGTCAGAACAATACAGCAAAGCAATGAACTTAAAAAAGTACCAGGAGAAAACTGAAGCAGGCAAAGAAAGGCCAATGCTGAGATATGAACCAGTAATCTTTTAGATGTAAGGCAACACCAGCCTATCCATGACACAATAATATTTCAATAAATGGGGAAAAAAACTGCCTTTCTAAAAAAAAAAAAACAACCTTTTTTAACATCGGAGTCAAGGCTGAAGTAAGACAAATTGCTTGTCTAACAATGCAAGCTCAGCATAATAACTAAATTGTAATGAGCATTACCAAGAGATTTTCAAACTCCAGATTTGAAATGTACTGATTTATGTAAAATAAGAAACATGCACAGTCGCAATTATGGATCTGGAGACACGTGTAGTTAAGCTTTAAATTATTCATTCCCCTGTAAGATTTATATTAAAATAGTTTTTCATTTCAACCCCTAGGCTTTTTGTTTCCTAGTTGAAATTTGGTCAGGCATCTCTCAAACAATAATAAAAATATAAAATAGGAGTCAATTTGAAAATAAACCTGTGTTTATTACCATTTCGTTTAAAAATGATTTATACCCATCTCAATATTCAATGGAAAAACCTCCATTACAGCAATCAAACTCCTTTTTGAAATGGCTGACCAGCTTTTGTTGTCAGGATCTGTCTGTGTGTTCTTTTCTATATTGTTTTTTTCAGCAGGTTCAGTTGGAGGGTGGAGCTGTGTGCTGCCTCTCACACCTGTGAGCCATTAGGCTCATTATGGCAGCCTTTTAAGGAGAGGGTTGCTGAGTGTCGTCCTTTGTGGTACCTCAAGCCCAGTATCCTGTTTCTGACTTGTAAATCTTCTGAGATATTCTTGTAGTCTAAGCTCTGTTCTTTCTTTAAGGTGCCTCCCTGGATCCTTCTGGTGGTTCCAGTGTAACCTGATCTCGTTCACCTCCTGAGTTTCCCTGTTCGGATTACAGGCTTGCCGCCACCGGGTTCTAGACGCTCAGTCACCTAAACCTGTCCGCCCTCCAACGAACTGCTTACCTCTGGAAAACACAGACCTTCTATCCAAGAACTGACCTCCCCTCCCGGACTCCTATTTCCGCCTGCAACAGTAAGCCTTCATCATTCAAACTTCCCCTCCACATTCAGAAACTTTGCTCACCGTTTTTGCTTTCCCTCCTCAGTGGATGTACCGCCGGAGCCGCCCAGAATTCCTCAATCATGTTATATCCCTTCTAAATAAATATCTTAAACTTCATTTGTCTCCTGAAAGTTTCTGCACGTGGGTCAAGAAGCTCAGTAAATCGATGACATTTGTAAATGTTGTGCATGTGCGAAACTATGGAAGCAAATCGTTACCATATTTCAAATGAAAAAGCATTTTCAGAAATGCTTTTTCATTTTAAGAATGTGGCTGCATTGTTTGACTCATAAATGAAATTAGTAATCAATCATCCTATTTGCATTTTAATTTTCTTCTTCAAGACTGCTCATTCTTTCACTTAATTAAAATGAAAAAGAAAAATACTTTTGAGATTTATTTTTCAAAATATGCCCCAGCAAATAGATACCAAAATTCAATTTGAAATGTAAAATTTGAAAATGAAAAAGCATTTCCAGAAATGCTTTTTCATTTTAAGAATGCGGCTGCGTTATTTGACCCATAAATAAAATTAGTAATCAATCATCCTATTTGCATTTGCATTTTCTTCTTCATGACTGCACATTTTATGCCATAATCAAAAAGAAAACAAAGCAGACATTGCTTTTTCGTTTTCGTGGTCTGCCCGCAAAGTACTGCCCAGAACTCGAAAACGAAAAAGCATTCTGAGCTGCGGGCGCAGCAGAGTGACGTCAGCAGCCGCTCTTCCTCAGCTCACTGCCGACCGAGCTACCCATCTTGTTTGGTGGGAGGCGCTGTGCACGTCTGCAGTGCATTACATTGCAAACGTGCCGAGAAATTGATTGAATTGCAGCAGGGCCGAGCTCAATTTGTGGCAGTGGCAGGCAGAACTGGTAGTTCCGGTGGCAGCCTTATGGCCTGAGACATCCAGCGTGTTTTTAAGCATTTATTTATAATTTTCTGTGAGTGACAATTCAGAATAGCCGCTCGTGCTCTATATTAAACCGGCTGTTTGTGCAATAAATCGTCGTCATCCTTTCAACACGTCACACATACGCATAGTGCTATTTATTTTCCATGTCAAGTAAATACAATCACCTTATGTTATGGGTCTAAAGCTGTTTATTAAATAATAATCAATAATGAAATCATTATGTAAAGGTAACAGGCTATAACAATAATGACAACCCATTTGCCGATAATCAGCATCAGCTTCCACAAAAACAGCGGCAACCGCATTGGCAAGCTTTTACGGCCGGTCTGGCACCTTCTGGCATCCTCGCGGAATCCCGTGCCACCCTGCGGCAGACTGTGGCAGTTCCGGTGGCAGCTTTGGTGGCAGGTTGTGGCGGAACTGCCACAGCCTGCCACCGGAACTACCAGTTTGCCTGCCACTGCCACAAATTGAGCTCGGCCCTGCTGCAATTCAATCAATTTCTCGGCACGTTTGCAATGTAATGTAATGCAGACGTGCACAGCGCCCCCTACCGAACAAGATGGGTAGCTCGGTCAGCAGGGAGCTGAGGAAGAGCGGCTGCTGACGTAACTCTTCTGCGCCCGCAGCTCGGAATGCTTTTTCGTTTTCGAGTTCTGGGCAGTACTTTGCGGGCAGACCACGAAAACAAAAAAGCAATGTCTGCTTTGTTTTGTTTTTGATTATGGCATAAAATGTGCAGTCATGAAGAAGAAAATGCAAATGCAAATAGGATGATTGATTACTAATTTTATTTATGGGTCAAATAACGCAGCCGCATTCTTAAAATGAAAAAGCATTTCTGGAAATGCTTTTTCATTTTCAAATTTTACATTTCAAATTTAATTTTGGTATCTATTTGCTGGGGTACATTTTGAAAAATAAATCTCAAATGTCTTTTTCTTTTTCATTTTAATTAAGTGAAAGAATGAGCAGTCTTGAAGAAGAAAATTAAAATGCAAATAGGATTATTGATAACTAATTTCATTTATGAGTCAAACAATGCAGCCACATTCTTAAAATGAAAAAGCATTTCTGAAAATGCTTTTTCATTTGAAATATGGTAACGATTTGCTTCCATACGAAACGAAGATCAGAACCACATCCAATAGAAATAGGGCATAACATAGCCTGTAAAAAGAGAAGAAATAATTAATTTATAGTTGAGATTTGAAAATGTTCTCCATATTTTACTCCATAATTCACCAAAATCATTATGTACAAGCAGAATTATACTGGTACACTCATAATGGGTAAATTTAGATTCAAAATGGCCATATGTGGGTTATGAGTTGTCAAATGTAAAAGAAGCTCTATATATAAATAAAAAAAACATTATCTTATTGTATACAACAGATTTCATAATTAACAAATATTTAATTGGGATACATCCAGGTCTGTATATCAGAAAATCTTATTACGTTGCTGAATAGTTTAGGTCGTTATCTTGTGACCGATGTGTTAACATCCAGAGAGACTGGTATGCTCCTTCCACAGTGCAACAGCCTTTAATGTTAAGTATGAAATGTTACCACATTGTCAGACCCGTAAATCTAGTTTATTGTGTTATTTCAACCTGTCAGACCTATTGATCAGTGGATTAAGACAAAGATGATGTTTTAAAGCTTTGACTGAGTTTTTCATAGCTGTCCCAAAATCCAATAGCAATAGGGGTTCATAGATCCAGGCCAAGATTTAGTGCTATAGGCAGGATTGATGACATAGAGCCCAGGCATAACAGTGGAGGTGCATAAGTTCCATCCTTCAACATAACTCAAGATAACAGTCTGTTTTTATTTGGTTATTAGAGTCATTCAGCTGTCTGCTTATTTAAAACATCTAGATCGCCACACAGACATGGATCTACTACTGTAAATAATGCCACGGTGTCCCACGCTTGTATGAGGGCGAATAGATTAATTCTAAAACAATTTTCCAAAATGCTTGGGTTGTATTACTTATCACTGGAAAATAGCAACCAATACAGGTCCTTCTCAAAATATTAGCATATTGTGATAAAGTTAATTATTTTCCATAATGTCATGATGAAAATTTAACATTCATATATTTTAGATTCATTGCACACTAACTGAAATATTTCAGGTCTTTTATTGTCTTAATACGGATGATTTTGGCATACAGCTCATGAAAACCCAAAATTCCTATCTCACAAAATTAGCATATCATTAAAAGGGTCTCTAAACGATATATAAACCTAATCATCTGAATCAACGAGTTAACTCTAAACACCTGCAAAAGATTCCTGAGGCCTTTAAAACTCCCAGCCTGGTTCATCACTCAAAACCCCAATCATGGGTAAGACTGCCGACCTGACTGCTGTCCAGAAGGCCACTATTGACACCCTCAAGAAAGAGGGTAAGACACAGAAAGAAATTTCTGAACAAATAGGCTGTTCCCAGAGTGCTGTATCAAGGCACCTCAGTGGGAAGTCTGTGGGAAGGAAAAAGTGTGGCAGAAAACGCTGCACAACGAGAAGAGGTGACCGGACCCTGAGGAAGATTGTGGAGAAGAGCCGATTCCAGACCTTGGGGGACCTGCGGAAGCAGTGGACTGAGTCTGGAGTAGAAACATCCAGAGCCACCATGCACAGGCGTGTGCAGGAAATGGGCTACAGGTGCCGCATTCCCCAGGTCAAGCCACTTTTGAACCAGAAACAGCGGCAGAAGCGCCTGACCTGGGCTACAGAGAAGCAGCATTGGACTGTTGCTCAGTGGTCCAAAGTACTTTTTTCGGATGAAAGCAAATTCTGCATGTCATTCGGAAATCAAGGTGCCAGAGTCTGGAGGAAGACTGGGGAGAAGGAAATGCCAAAATGCCAGAAGTCCAGTGTCAAGTACCCACAGTCAGTGATGGTCTGGGGTGCCGTGTCAGCTGCTGGTGTTGGTCCACTGTGTTTTATCAAGGGCAGGGTCAATGCAGCTAGCTATCAGGAGATTTTGGAGCACTTCATGCTTCCATCTGCTGAAAAGCTTTATGGAGATGAAGATTTCATTTTTCAGCACGACCTGGCACCTGCTCACAGTGCCAAAACCACTGGTAAATGGTTTACTGACCATGGTATCACTGTGCTCAATTGGCCTGCCAACTCTCCTGACCTGAACCCCATAGAGAATCTGTGGGATATTGTGAAGAGAACGTTGAGAGACTCAAGACCCAACACTCTGGATGAGCTAAAGGCCGCTATCGAAGCATCCTGGGCCTCCATAAGACCTCAGCAGTGCCACAGGCTGATTGCCTCCATGCCACGCCGCATTGAAGCAGTCATTTCTGCCAAAGGATTCCCGACCAAGTATTGAGTGTATAACTGTACATGATTATTTGAAGGTTGACGTTTTTTGTATTAAAAACACTTTTCTTTTATTGGTCGGATGAAATATGCTAATTTTGTGAGATAGGAATTTTGGGTTTTCATGAGCTGTATGCCAACATCATCTGTATTAAGACAATAAAAGACTTGAAATATTTCAGTTAGTGTGCAATAAATCTAAAATATATGAATGTTAAATTTTCATCATGACATTATGGAAAATAATGAACTTTATCACAATATGCTAATATTTTGAGAAGGACCAGTATATGCTATATCACTCAAAGTCAGCCCTATAATCAAATGTGGATTTTTTCATAGATTCAAAACAACATTTGTCAGTAGCCGAAGAACAGGATTGATCACCACTTTGCTCTAACCTTCCAGCATAGACAGCATGAAATTTTAGGAGTGTGTTTTCTTCAGTCTGTCTTACCGCTATAATAAATTATAAAACAGATGTGTAACGTTTGCTTTTACAGACCATCATTCTTATATGTACACACTGCAAATACATGAACAACATGCGGGAATATCAACTTTTACAATTGAAATCAGGTAAATTATAGTTACACTTTCATCTTTCAAATAATGAGAGGATGATCTGAAGAAACAGTCTCTGTATTTAAAGATTTTAAGTGACAATTCTTTTGTTGTGAGTTAAGAATGTGGTCAGGGGAGGAAAGACCTGGATGTCATCCACTTAATCCCTTTGTTTACTGAATTGATGTATATAGAGTATATATAAAGTATATAGAAGAAATAATTTTTCTGCTTTCCCTGTCAAGCATAACTTTAATTAAGTAGAAATTGTTCATTTGAATATAGGTTAAACAACTGACATAAATGTAGGTAGTTAGCATGCAAATTGAGAGAGGTTTTGCTGCAGACACTCAATCTAGTGGAGCTCCGGAGGAATCATAGAGAGCTACTTCTGAAGCTACTTTATCTCTGAAGAAAGAATGCCTTTAACAGCTCTGCCAGTTATTGAAAACAATTAACCTAATGGCAAATCTACAAAGTTTTAACAAAGACTGTATATAAATAACCACACATCCATGTATAAATGTCTTGTCAAAAACTCCCCCCTGCTGCTTGGGCATCAGAACATGGGACAGCAGGTGTTCCTTCCCTACATTCTGTTTGATGGTCTATTACTTTAGCAATACCTTCAGGACAAGATATTTTTAATACATGAGAATTGACAACAACTTTCTTTTTAGATACTTGTTATAAAAAGTGAATATAAATGCTGTAGTATTTATACATTTATATGTAGATCATATTGTATTTCCTATAATTATTCCACTGCTAAAGCATGCACTGGTATATAGGTTTTTGGAGGAAAAGAAAAAATTAAAACACATGTTTTATATTCTAATGCAGTTAAAAGTAAGCAAGAAAAAACAATTTTTTTTTCCTTTCTCTATAAATTATGTAAAACTACAAAAGCCCAACATGGGTATAATAGAGCTAAGAATTCATAGAATAATATAATTGTCATCTATGCCTTTTTTACTTATTTTCTTAGTTTGTTTTCTGTAGGATCTATGTCATAATTTAAAGTTTTGCAATCTGTGGTATTGCTTTGATGAATACCTCCAAACCACATGTTTCCGTAGTATAAATGTTTAATAAAGCTTTATTTTAAAATTGGTTAGTAGCTGCTGAAAAGCTGGATATGTAGTCTATTGACTTTAAAAAAAGCATTGCATTAATTATTTTACAATAATTATACATTAACAAAGGGTCATACAATGAACACAGAAACAAACATATTTTCGAAAGACCCAAAGAATAAAAACAATATACGACAGAAACATTGTTAATAATAACATGTTAATAAAAGGCTAAATAAGATCATGTGTGCATATTTGTTTGTCCAGGAGCCACTTCTTTAACTAATATAGAGACATTTTTAGTCACCAGATATTCCTGAGATCTGTGGGAAGAGTGTTTCAGGTATGTGCTCTCATAGAACATTTTTTATCCAAACTTTTCCCTGTCAGTTGCCGCCAAGAACAAGGGCAAGGCAGCTTAACTAAAACTGCTACTAAGTGGTGTTTTGAAAGGATGAAAGCTTCTTAAGACATGTCAAGCCTTAAAAAGGCATGTAGCTTAATATCTATTTTTGCATTGTTGCACCACAGTGATTACTCAAAGTTTGTGTTTGCAATATCAATCATTTTCACTGTAAGCTCTTATGAAGTCATAAGGGCAATGAAGTGAATATCTTGACTTTGTCTTGTTACAGAAAAAAGCGCTTCTGTCATCCCATCTTTTATAACTGTTTTCAGTCTAGTGACAGGGAAGTAAAGTTCCTCTTCACCTCAGCAATTCTTGTAATTTTATACGTACAGTATGGTTTGTTCATGTTGTATTTCTAGCTGTAAATTTCAGACTTTGGTTTCCTCAATGATTTGAGGCAATGAGATCTCTAAATGTTTTTAAGAAAAGTTAACAGCTTGTATAGCTGTTTATGTGTATGTTTTTCAGCTTAATGTGACAGCAGAAAACCACAGAGTCTTCAGTTGACAAAATAACAGCGCACAGGAAACCAATATCTTTATATGATCATCATCTCTCTCTCAGCTGGAGACTTGCAGCAGCAGAAAAAGGAGGCCAATACTTAACATGATTTTCTTATCTATCCAAATGGTGCTATTGAGTCACTTTGACTCCTCGTTACTTTTTGCTTTTATGGTTTATGACTATAACTTATTAGTGAAAATGACAAGTCACAAAGAAGCAAAATTAGTCTCTTCCTTAAATGTCCTTTTCCTATATTTGGGCAAATAAGAGAAAGGTTGGTCAACTGAGCTTATCTATGGATTCCCTGGCTTGATGTGTTGCTCCAACAAAAGGAACGCAATGAACACATTGCAAGCCTTAAACATTTTTACACTGAAACTGGGATCCCTTCTAAGTTAATATTAGAAAAAATGACTCCATGTCAAAGTTGCCCTTGTCCTATATACATGCTTGTATTTATTCTAGAAGAGATCATAAGACAGCCTTAAAACAATGTCTGTGAGGTTGACCTACTGTGCAGATGGGCAGCAAGTTAAAGCAAAAACCTTGGACCTCTGACTCTAACTCTGTGTGGGGAGTTATGCAGCAGAGTCATTATTTCTTGGTGCTTTGAGGCCACTTCACCTGCCACCATAAATCAATACAAAGCTGTTCTGAGTGATCCCTTTTACCATACTATGATATGTTTCTGTTTGGACGAGAGTGGTGTATTTCAGGATACGAGCTGCATATAACCTGAGAGGTCATTGAATGTTTTTTTTAAGTGTGACACTAATGTGTATTATATGCTTATATCACCTTTGCTGTCACCAGGTCTCAATTTGTATGTAAGACCTGAGAGATGACATTTTAGACCAACATGCTGGCACATCTGTAAACTGCACTGAGCAGAGATTTATGATTTAGCTCTGGTTTTCTAAGATTTTAATTGATAAAGATTCTAATCCATTTATATCCATTTTATTATAAAGGCGTATATGTACCAGCATTCATGGGAATATTCAGGGGGGTTGTGATTTAAAGCTGGGTTTTTACCCTTATGTAAAAACTAAACAAAATAATTTGGAGATACAATTTTAAACTTTCCTTTGCATCTAAAAGTAGAGATTAGTGTTGATAGGATTATTGTAGTAGTAATAGTAGTAGTATTGAAGTCTCATTTTATATTCCCTGAGAAATCTAGATTTTTACAATTAATTTAGAAAATTCCAGAAAGCTGCCAACATTTCCAAAACAAGTATGTCCTATAACAGACAGAAATTGAAGGCTCAAAAGAATAAAACATTACTTTGGTGTATTATATTTAGCTTTCCTGGTATTTCCTAAAAAGGCTGAGATCTATTGCCTCATCACCAGTTCGATGAAACATCCCCGAGGCATTTCCCATAGCAGATGACTGCTTTTTGAACTTGACAAAGTCAAATACAAAATGACAAAAACTAGAATATTAGAAAAAAAAAAGGATTGAAATTTTGTCATAATTCAGGCAACAATGAGAGTACAAAGCTTGGTTCGAAAAGTGTTACAAAAAGGGAAGCCAGAGCTCAGTTTGTGTAGTCAAATTCACGTGACATTATACTGTATGAATAACACCTTCTGGGGTGTGGGACGCATCAAGGCTTCAAAACATTTCAACGCTTTTGGTGTAAAATTCTTTTAAAATGCAGAGTGTAGGACATTTGATTCTTCGTCTTCTTCAGTAACAACTTCCACACTGAGAAGTGCTGTGGTTAGAGGAACCTTGCAAAACTTAGGTATGGTGGAATCACTGATCAGAAAATGATTTTATTTTTAGTTTCCATCCTGGCGGTCAAGCTGAAAATTAGCTGGCTCTGGTTTTTTGTGGCTTCTTTATTGTCCTGTAGATAAAAGACGAACAAAATCTAGTAATTGTGACAAAAAAGTGTTTTTTATTTTATTTTAGGCTGACAAACATATATATCAAAAAGGTAAAGTTAAAAGATATTAGCTCTGTTTGATATAAGCCTTTTAACTCCAGGTAAAAGTACTCAATTATTAGTCCGGAGCATGTTTAGTCACTTATTATTAAAAATAATATGTTTAGCAGTTGAGCCTTCTGATCTGGTAAACATGCCTCAAAAATGAAAATTATTGTTGTAATTAATGGAAGATCATCTAATCAGATCAAGAAAACAAATCAAGGAACAAATTATAAGATCTCCCTGATATTTACATGTTTAAAACAAATACATGCACAAGTCCAGTTACACAAATGAGTCTAAATAAAACATAGATGTCCTGCAAACCTTAATGAGCTATGCCACCTGACTAATAAGAGTCACTTAACAATGGGGGCAGCAAAATGTGTTTGTTAATTAAAGTCAGGTTTGACTAAAGCTGGAACAACTGGAATCAAAACGTCTGTAAAAAGGAAACATCCTAATTAACCAAGGTAGATTTCAAGGTCACAGGACAACAAGAAATTCAAAGAAATGTTATATGAAAATAGGAAATGCACAACAGAAGAAATTAAAGACCAATGGGCAGGAATTGGAATCAATGATTGTGCCCAAACTGTAATAAAATAAAGTGAAGGGAATAAGATTTACACACAGACATGTTTAATATAAAATATAATTAACAGCTAAGCAGAAAAGACAAGATGAGATATAACTAAAAGGAGGCAGTCAGGTGGATAAAAAGATTGGATGAAAGTGGTTTTCAGTGATGAATCTTGAAGATGAATTGGCCTAGGAGATAATGTTGTGCCGTTTGTTTGGTGCAATCTACCTGAAACTTATACTGTATGTAATGCCTGAAGAAAATAAAACTAATTTCTGGAGTCATTAACAATATTTAAGCAAATATAGGGGCAGCAATGGTAACACTGTTGCCTTGAAGCAAGGTCCAGGATTTGAATCCCAATCTGGGGTCTTTCTGCGTGGAGTCTGCATGCGCGAGTTCTCTCCTGGTGTTTCAGCTTTTCCCTTACAGTCCAAAAACATGACTGTTAGGATAATTGATTTCTCTAAGTAACCCGAAGATAGGCACTAGCCAACCCCCCATCTCCCCGCAACCCTCCAAGGATTAGCAGGTATTAATGATGGATGGATATCATGCAAAGGAGGAGGGCAGATGACAGTCATCTCTGCAGTACATCTCTGCGGACATAAAAAGGGTTACTTAAATTCTAATTAAAATGAGCTGAACAGACTTTTTCTCAGACTTTTGCGAGAAGACTTTCATGGTCCAGGAAAATATGCACTGCTCAAAAAAATAAAGGGAACACTTAAACAACACAATATAACTCCATGTAAATCAAACTTCTGTGAAATCAAACTGTCCACTTAGGAAGCAACACTGATTGACAATCAATTTAACCTGCTGTTGTGCAAATGGAATAGACAGCAGGGGGAAATCTTTGGCGATTAGCAAGACACACTCAATAAAGGAGTGGATCTGCAGGTGGGGACCACAGACCACTTCTCAGTACCTATGTTTTCTGGCTGATGTTTTGGTCACTTTTGAATGTTGGTGGTGCTTTCACTTTCGTGGTAGCATGAGACGGACTCTACAACCCACACAAGTGGCTCATGTAGTGCAGCTCATCCAGGATGGCACATCAATGCGAGCTGTGGCAAGAAGGTTTGCTGTGTCTGTCAGCGTAGTGTCCAGAGCCTGGAGGCGCAACCAGGAGACAGACCAGTACACCAGGAGACGTGGAGGAGGCCGTAGGAGGGCAACAACCCAGAAGCAGGACCGCTACCTCCGGCTTTGTGCAAGGAGGAACAGGAGGAGCACTGCCAGAGCCCTGCAAAATGACCACCAGCAGGCCACAAATGTGCATGTGTCTGCACAAACGGTTAGAAACCGACTCCATGAGGATGGTATGAGGGCCCAACGTCCACAAATGGGGGTTGTGCTCACAGCCCAACATCGTGCAGGACGCTTGGCATTTGCCAGAGAACACCAGGAATGGTAAATTCGCCACTGGCACCCTGTGCTCTTCACAGATGAAAGCAGGTTCACACTGAGCACATGTGACAGACGTGACAGAGTCTGGAGACACCGTGGAGAGTGATCTGCTGCCTGCAACATCCTTCAGCATGACCGGTTTGGCAGTGGGTCTGTAATGGTGTGGGGTGGCATTTTTTTGGAGGGCCACACGGCCCTCCATGTGCTCGCCAGAGGTAGCCTGACTGCCATTAGGTACCGAGATGAAATCCTCAGACCCCTTGTGAGACTATATGCTGGTGCGGTTGGCCCTGGGTTCCTCCTAATGCAGGACAATGCTAGACCTCATGTGGCTGGAGTGTGTCAGCAATTCCTGCAAGATGAAGACATTGAAGCTATGGACTGGCCTGCCCGTTCCCCATACCTGAATCCGATTGAGCACATCTGTGACATCATGTCTCGCTCCATCCACCAACGTCACGTTGCACTACAGACTGTCCTGGAGTTGGCGGATGCTTTAGTCTAGGTCTGGGAGGAGATCCCTCAGGAGACCATCCGCCGTCTCATCAGGAGCATGCCAAGGCGTTGTAGGGAGGTCATACAGACACGTGGAGGCCACAAGCAATACTGAGCCTCATTTTGACTTATTTTAAGGACATTACATCAAAGTTGGATCAGCCTGTAGTATGTTTTTCCACTTTAATTTTGTGTGTGACTCCAAATCCAGGCCTCCATTGGTTAATAAATTTGATTTCCATTGATGATTTTTGTGTGATTTTGTTGTCAGCACGTTCAACTTTGTACAGAACAAAGTATTCAATGAGAATATTTCATTCATTCAGATCTAGGATGTGTTATTTGAGTGTTCCCTTTATTTTTTTGAGCAGTGTATTATTATGATAACCTAGATCTACATTCATTTAAACAAATGTCTTTGCCAACTTACATGTTTTTCTTGAAAGTGAAAGCCCTAATCTTCAAATGAATGGAATCTCAGTGGAAAAGCATGTGATTTAGCTGAGATGTTTATCACTGGGTCATGTTAATCATTGGGGTAAAAGGAAGCAGGAGATAGACAGGCAGAGTAAGTTAGTAGCATCTGCTGTGATGATAATACTGTACCAAACCGATTTGGCCAAAAGGTGAAGCTTTTTATTTGTCGGTTCATCTACATTTCCACCTTTGTCTATGGTCCTGTGATGTTGGTTATGACTCCAGGAATGACGTTAGTACAGTCGACCGAAAGCAACCTCCTCTTTAGGGTGGCTGGACTTATCCTTTGGAATTGGGTGACGAGCTTGGCTATTTGGGAGAAAGTCAGAATAGAGGTGCTGCTACTTAGTATCAAAAGGATGCTTGTTTCAGAGTTTTAGGTATTTGGTATAAATGTTTTCTTAATAACTTTGTATGGAGTTGATGGCAATACTAGGCTATATTTCTTCCGTTCACAAATGACCTAAGGAATTGCCCAATAATTTGTTGTGCCACCCCTGGTGGCAACAGCTGCCAAACATTTGTGATAACTGGCAATACGTCTTTATCATATATCATATATATCATATATCATATCATATAATTGTGGAGCAATTTCTGCCCACTCTCCTTTGCACAGTTGTTTTTACATTGGCAGGTTTCTAAGCATGTTAAGGGAATGCCACACCAGAGGAATCAGGTTTGAAGTTCAGACTTTTACTTGGTCACTTCCAAACCCTACTTTTTTTCTTTTCTTTTCTAATGTTTTAGCATTAGGCCTGGTATTGGATCATCGTCCTGCAGCAAACCCCAACTACATGGAAGGATGCATGAATTGAGGCCTAGCTTGCTAAGTCTGGAATTTATTTTTGAACAAAATTCAAGCATATTGGCCATTCGCTTTTAAGTTAAAAACCTGCTGCAACAAAGCAAAGGTTGTTATTTGTGGCTGACAGGCTTTTTGAGCAAACAATCACATTAAACATTAATCACGAACGTCTTTCTGTCTATGTATTATTCTGGCCAAAACTCCTCAACACACCATTCTTTCAGGCAGCCATCATCAACTTACTCAAACTGTTCCCAAAAGACTAAGTGAGAAGCGAGGGACTGCACTTACTAGAGGCACATGGCACCTTGATAATGGAGTGTGGCGGAGGCGATTAGCACACTAACAGCTTCACACAAGTATTCTCTTTGGGAGGATGCTCTGAGATAAAATAGGAGGACGTGACCCTCTAGCAGCACAATTCACAGCGCGACTGCTTAGGGTCCCAGGCACTCTGACACTTTGAAAGGAACTCTTTGCCCTTAAAGTGGAAGTGAAGATGCATCTTGAAAAGCAGTTTTTTTTTTTTCTTATGACTATTCCTGCTACCATTAAGCTGGTATCAGTCTTTTAAGTGCACACTACTGAGCTGCACTAAATATGCATAGATGGCATCGTGTCCTCAGTAGTTATATAAGTGAACTCTCACAAAGACAAACAAAACATACATTTTCTAAATTATTACTTTTTTAATCATAAACTCTGTACAATTATTGCATCTTTGATTTAAGCAGTATTTTTTTCCAGGAATGCCTTTTATTGCTATGTAATTAATACTTTTCTAATTACTCGAAGGCCTTTTAGGATAACAACAAATTTTATTTGCTGCCTTTCGCTGTTTCATTTAAATGAAAGGAGCTACTTATAATGCCTTTGCTTCCGGAAGTGGTTTGTCAGTGCTTTGAAAATTGTCAGACAGCTTGTTGTTTGAAACTTAAACAGCACAGTTAATGCATGTATTTCACAATCTCCCTGTGGACACACATTAAGGCTTTTGGTTTCAAATAGTAATACCAAGGCAGCGTGGGAAATCCATTTCTGAAAAGGACTGGGAGATCTGTATGTGTTGCAAAAAATTTTTTGATGAATGGTTTGGATCCTGATCTTGGCACTTGTCCGTGACTTACGCTGTGTCTCGAAACCACATCCATTCAGTGCTGCAGCCTCCACCAAAGTAAAGAACAAACATGTCTGCATGGTCAGAGGCACAACTACACAATTACTTGCAAATGCAAAAAAGCATGCAGCAACAAAGAAATGGGTTAAATTGTTGTCTATAGCTGACTATATAGATGCATTTCACAAGTGCCTGCATATGTATGTGTATATATAGCATAAAGTGTATACAGTCAAGTTAATAAATGCAATCTGCTGTACCTCTGATTTAGCATAGGCAAGCCTCTAGGGAAATATTCCATCCTTACCCTTTCATAGAGAAATTCTGTCCCGAAACAATTGACTAAACCTAAGCTGTTAGGGAAAAAAACAAAAATAAATAAATAAAACATATGAAAACAGATTATAGATGAGCATTGGTTTATCTAATTTAAATTAAGGTCAGCTAACATTTTGAAATTTTCGGTTAAGTAGAAAAATTGCCTTCTAAGATTATAAAGTTTTGTATCAATAGGA
This sequence comes from Girardinichthys multiradiatus, assembly GCF_021462225.1. Lineage (NCBI taxonomy): Eukaryota > Metazoa > Chordata > Actinopteri > Cyprinodontiformes > Goodeidae > Girardinichthys > Girardinichthys multiradiatus. The sequence continues at coordinate 10,958,490 of NC_061809.1, forward strand.
AAGAGAAAATATTTTTTATTAGCAATTCTCAGTAAAAGATAATTTAAGACTAACTGAGTTGCTCTTTAAATGTGCTGTTAGCATCTGTAGCATTAACCGTCTTAAACAGTGCACTGTACCATGCACCTACTGTACTTTTACTGTAGTTACGCTCAAACTTCTGGTTGTAACTGTTGATAAGCAGAATGTCTGCTATCATTTCACATTCTGCTGACTCAAATCAAAGTAAAACACTACACTGAAACTCAAAGCCTGTTTCCATGAGTAACAGCAGTCCAGGTACACTGCTGGCTGCCTGCTAATCTGCCATGCTAACCACAAGTCTATTCCTGAGCTCTTATTTGTCTGCGGTGCCTTAATATAAAGCAATACTCACAGCAGAGGGAACCTAAGCATGTTGCTTTTAAGTGACTGTTTGATATATGTTCATCTTTGATAAAAATAAAATCCGTAAGCACTTAAATAGAGGAACATTATGTTATATGATAGTCAGTTATTGTGACTCATCGATTCATTTCCATGAAAACCAAATTTATTTTAGCTTTGACAAACTACATTGTTTTTCAAAGAGCATGTTTAAATGTTGTTTTTCTTTTTGTCTTTTTTAAATTACACTATTAGTGGAGATTTCTGGTTCAACATCAATATACACTCGTACTTATTCATTTGTCAAGCTCATGGGACATTAGCATTCATCATAAGTGGCATGTCTATCACATCAAGTAAATAATTAACACAAGAACATATGTTGGAGGGCTTATCTTCTAAGTTGAACTTCTGTTTAGTCATCTAGAACATAAATGCTCTTTCTAGTCATAGAAAAAGTGTTATATGACGCATTAAAAACATGTAGTGTGTTCCCTCCTACACATAGGTATCTGGTTCTTTACCTTGGGGGCAGGATATTAGGAGTCTTGGCATGGCGGAGCAATGTAGCAACAATGGGAAATCATCCATAATGTGGGGCATGCAAACACCAACATGGATTGATCATCAAGACTTTGAAGCAGGAATGCCACACTGACCTTTTGCCTAGGGCTGCAAAATCATCATGCCGCCACTGGGTTGGCAGTGCCTCAAGTAAGTTACTTAATGCTCCAAGTGATTTGTGTCAAAATCCCAAGGTGTTGGGTTTTGATTTTCTTTTGTGTATGCATTTTGACTATTTTTTGTTTTTGCTGTTTATTATGTTCTTCAGGTCCTGCTTTCTTAGGCTTTTTCATAATGCTTATTCTTGTTGGGTGTTTTCCTTATTCTGTCGAGGGTTCTCCCAACTTCCATATCGCTCTCAAGAGCTTAGTCAAGGTTTCCAATGGTCCCTCATCCATTCTCCAAGCTTTTTTGACGGTTCCAGCGGCTCCATCTCCGTTTTCCAAGGTTCCTCCGATAGTTCCAGCAGCTCCACTGCCATTCTCCAAGTTTCCTCCGAGGGTTCCAGCATCGCATGGACCTGTCTCTCTAGCTTCTTTGTGGGCTCCAGTCTTCAGAGTTCCTCCATGGATTGCAGTCATCAGAGTTCCTCCTCACTGCTATTATCTTTGTTTCTTGTTTCCATGCCCGCTTTCATTCCTGTACTGCCTGTCTCATCCTCTTCTGCAACACCATTGTTGTAAGTTTTTTTATTTTTATCAATAGAACACACAGCCTGATTCACATCTTGACACTGCTCTGGCTTAAACTCAAAAGATCTCACCAAGCACCTGGACTGATCAATGTACGCTATCCATGCTCTTTAATGGTGTGACATGCTTAGGTCACTTGCATATAGAAATCAGCATGCACTCCACTCCCATGAACGAGGGCTACCAGCTAGGGAGAAATGTATTCACATCCAAATTGTGGATAGCTGTGAATTCGATAGTTTTGATGGAAGGACGTTTGCCTAAAGGACGTTTTGCAAAGGTTTAAAGGTCTAAATTTACTGTAGTTCAGCAATATATTATGAATGGTTGCGGAGGTCATGCACACTGTACCCAGGATAATGTGTGAAAGGGCCTAACATTAATGCACACTATGTAAATTAGCCCATTCTAAAGGCAATCATAAGAGAGCAGAAGGGCTATTAGCAGGTCATTTAAATGCACTGTGAAGAACCAATGGTATGTTGGCTATATGGTATGTTCGCAGTTTGGGCTCAGTGGGTGGTTGAAACCAAAAAGAAAGTAAATATATTACCACACCAATACTTCTACTTTCATCAGATGCAGAGTAATTTAACTTCTTATATGTAAAAAATTGTCTCTGAATTTTAGCAATGCCAGGATGGGATATCATGGAATTTACTAGCCATTAGCTCAACAGGAAAGGATGTTGACCCTTTAGAAAGGGTGCTGCAGAGAGCATTTTTTGTTCCATAATAACAAGATTTTGATTAGATTAAAAGCTTAAAATGACACACATTGGTGGCTAATGGGAAACTCCACTTTTGAGTCGCTCATATATTGTACACAATGAATTAGTGGACGCTCATTGCACTCTGCTCTGGGACTTTTTCCGCTGTCACACAGCGCCCATGCTATTTCTGTCTCTTTAATACTGAGATTGCTGGTGTCAGCCACGAATAATTGATAAAACAATGCAATCTTGGGGTTTAGGAGTTTGAGTTCCCTATATGTCTCATAATGTTTAGTGAAAGGGTCATGCAGCTCCAGCCCCTCAGTCACCAGCATCCGCCCCTAATCCCCCTTAATCCTCAAAACAATGGGTTCCTCTCTGCAAGAAACCCTGGCAGATTTCTATCGTTCCACTAAAAAGGATCATGGTGCCTTTGCACTGCCAATACAATGACAACAGGGGAGAACTGCTTGCTGCCCTTATAAAGGCAATGCCCAACTTTACTGAAAATGTTCTGAAAATGCTAATGAGAGATTTGAGGTTTGCAGCAGAACCATAACTTCTATTCTCTTTTTATTTGGTTTGCACCATCCAACCACTCCTGGCCATACACATCACCATGTCTGGTATAAAGGATCAAACTGTGCTTGTTCTTTTTATTGAGGGTTTTATCTTGGCCTCACATTAGAACTGTGGTGAAAAGTTATGTGACACATGAAATAGACAACCACCAGAGGGTGAAGTGCAGCTCTAAGTGTGTTCAGACATATAGCTTCAAGGTTTATATGTCCTCCTTCTTGGTAGAGATGCTCACAGAATTTGGTTTGTGACTCAAATAAGACAATTTTAGCTTAACTGCCTCCCAATGGCTGAAACTCAGAAATCCAATATTTTTTTCCATCATTAAACACACCATACCTAAATTATTATCCCAGGTCGTGTTAATCTTAAAACTGTATTTTCTGCATAGGCATGCCATTCAGACAGTGCTGGTCATTTTAATCCTTTGCTATTTTTTTTTATTTTTACTTTTGCTGTTTTGATTGTTTAGTACCTGACTTTTTAGGATATGCAACTGAGTTATCTTCAATTTTTACCCAATATGAGAGTGCTTGGAAGCCAACGCCTCTGGTTGCCCAATGAGGTGGTGCATGCTCGGCTTCCAGCAGTTTGCTTCATACCCTGACACCCAAATAGTGCTTGATTGCACTGAAATCTACTGCCAGACACCATCGGATCTCCTATTGCAGAATGAGGTGTTTTCTGCATACAAGTCCCACTCTACACTCAAAGCCATGATCGGCATGGCACCTCATGGTGCCATCACATTTGTCTCTGCCCTTTTTGCTGGATCCATGAGTGATCGTGAGATCTTCAAGCAATCAGGCATAATCAATGTATTAGAGCCAGACATGGCAATAATGGTTGACAAGGGCTCAGTACAGCTTAGTATAGGCGGCACAGCAGTCAAATTCAGAGGAGAGTAGTGTGCGGTCTGGTACAGTAGTGCAACACTGTGATTGCACAACACAGTACCAGCTGCACAAGAACACTCCACTTCAGCAATTTGTACAGGATAGCAGTCTTCTAACTTCATCTAAACACAAAATAAAAAGTCAGCCAAAACTATAAAGGTATTACTTGGTAATTTTAGAACAAAATACAGGATTTCAGAGTGTTGGCTGTTTTTTGTGAACTTAATTGTATTTTGATTTGTACTCTGGGTTTACATTTGCTCTTCCAAACTGTATTTTTAGCAAAGTGCAATTTTGATTATTTATGAGTGTCATTGCATATTAAATGAGTAATAATAATTATGTGATAAGAAAAAAACGTTGTTCACAGGGTATCGTTTCCCTGGGGCCCTAATATATCTGTGACTCAAATAAACTGCACACGTTATAAACCATTATAATCTGTTTGCCAACCAAACACGGAAGAAAACAACAGCAATCACTCTTAATAGGAACCTGTACTGTGTTCAGTCTATAAACAGAAAAATAGCCAAAAGCAGAAAGAACTGGCCATTGCATTAACAATTTGAAATGGGGTTGAACTTACAGCAAAACAAAGAACTGAAGCCATTAGACACTAGCTTATGGGGTTCTCATGCAAACTAACGCTAAAGCCAAAGCTAGATGTATGCACCTAATCAATCACTTTTCCAAACAGCTAGAAATGCTTACTACTTAACTTACACATCAGTGACATAAGAACCCCAAAATGTACTCCTGTTTTCGTGGAACAGACAACATTTCTTGTTATTATTTCACCCTACTCTGAGTTCATGAGGCTTATCGTGCTTTCGCATGGATCTGTAACAGACCGCCCTGATGCTCACTCTCCCTGATGAGTCTTTGTTGGACACTGTGGTTAAGACAATAAAACAGGGTAACAGGGTAGAAATCTGAAACTACGACTTTGAGGTTAGGTTAAAACAGACTTAATATAATTGCAGAAAGCGATAACACATTAGTTTTAAAGTAAAAATAAAGTTGTAAAGTAGATACGACCTAAAGCTAGTTAGCTGAACAGTGACTGAATGTGTTTAACGCTTACCTTCATAGTTGTCAATGTAATTCGACACGTAAAACTTGACGCCCTTTTCTTTTTTGCAACGTGGCGCTGATGATAAGGCTCGAATCAAGCGGAGAACATCGTTGACTGAAACTTTTGGGAGGTCCTGAAGGCAGCGGGTGTAGTACAGCGCCATTGCTTTAGGTGGTGAACAACCGAACAGGAAGTACTCGCTCTCACAACTTTCGATTAGCGGAAGCCACATCATGCAACGAGCCAATTGACCCGTGGCTTGACTGTTAACCTTTCTGTCGCAAAAGTCAGGTAATATATCACAAAGCTTTTCTCTTTTAATCTTTTGAGCTTTTAATGACTGTTATGGAACATGATGGATTTGGAAATGTTGGTAGCTGATGTACTGTGTATCATTACCTTTCCACAAGGCTTAAGGTAACACTACATAACTTATAAAGTATGATTGAGGTTATGGTTTTATTGCTGAATATCACAGCTTTTGTTTTCACGACTGGAACTCCTTTTCTTTCTCCCATGCAAACACACAAGATATGGGCATTTCAAAACCAATATTAAACAGTCTGAGAATAATGCCGTATCGGTCTGATATCACTGGTATGAATTGTATTTTGTACTCTACTGTTGCGGTGGGAGGTGAGAGATCTGTGTTCTCAGCACTCCTGCAAGGAAAGGACCTGCTCAGCCTCAGGTGACATAAGATGCAAGGTTTTCCTCACCACAGTGGAAACACATACAAGAAGTGATCTGGGTAGTTAAACAGGTTGTTGGGAAAAAAGATATCAGAACGCACATTTGAAACATGCTTTACGAAATTAAAGACAACTAATTTCGAATGATTTTCTTGGTTTAAAAATAATAGAAAAATTAGTAATTAGTCTGTGTTGCTAATCTGCTAGTCTAAAGACTGTCATTATTTAAATTTTGTTCTACTGCTCTGAGCACAATGTTTGTGATATCACCTCTGGTCCTAATATGAACAAATTATGAAAGCTCAGATGTGAGGAAAAGTGATAATATTCCCCTTTTTGCCACAAGCTATGTAGGGGACACAGCACATGTGGAAGAAGGTGCTCTGATCAGAAATAAAGTGCTTTGAGTGTCTCGTTGCTGAAAAGCGCTATATAAATAAACTTACCTTACATTACCTTACTATTTGCATTAGTTTTGTATTTACCACTATTGTTTTATTTATTTGTTTTGTTTGTTCCTTGTTGCTGTGGAGGCTACTTTAATAGTCTTCTGTTGAATCAGAGTGCAAACTTTGTGTTCATAATATTTCTTGTATTAAGTATTCAGTTGTTTATTCAGATACTGAATATAAAATGTATTGAATGTTTGTAAATGAATGGGAATGCATGCATATTTATTTGTATACCTTTAAAGTATATTTGTTTAACTTTATGCAAATATTGATATTTATATAAATATGGATTATTTAAGAGTATATGTTATACTGATTAGATGTGTACACATGAAGCAAATGTAGATTATGAATAGTAATTAAATTATGGGTTCTGTTTATTTAATTCAGGCCAGGTGCACCCAGTTGGGTAAATTGATAGCGAGCCCTGAGCGAAAGAAACCTTCACCAGACTTCAGCATTGGGCTCTGCAGGTCTGGTAGGAGGCTGGTGACCCCTGTTCTTTTTTTTCTCCCCTTCATTTTTATTCATACACACTCACCAACTAGCTTCCTGGATTTTTCTTGTCTGGATACTCAGTTTATGAACTATAACCATTTCCCTGGACTGTTCTTGTTATATGAACACTTGATTTCCGGATTACCATTATACACAATGGTACCTTTCTTTATGGCCATTCAGTCGCGAAGGGAAAAAATTTTTAATTTTGTGTAGGATGTGAATCATCTTCCAATTAGGTATCTTTATGAAACTTCCTTGTTTGTTCTTTTGGGAGGGGTGGGGTGGGGGGTTATTTATTTGGCATTTGTATGGTAATCTGCTAAATCAGCTGAGATTTCGAAGTGCACTTTTTCATGAATCAACCAAATTTATCTGCAGATTGTAAATACTGGGGTTATTGGTTTTTTTTTTTTTTTTCTTCCAAATCTCTTAATATATGGTACCAACATCAAATCAAAATGTTGTCTGTGTGTCATCATTTACCTTTCCAACACCTCATTAAGCCAAACCTTATCTTCTGATAGGTCAAACTTTATTATAGCTATAACCATCTGCTATCAACACAAATATTAACGTATATATTACACAAGGCTAAAACAAGAAGAATCCATGGAAACACTAATCTACAACATTCATATTTCTAACGGATATAATTTCAAAGCACATAAAATGACTCATCCATGTGTCCAAAGGCTCATTTTATAGTCATTACTGTTATTCCCCATAAGCCTAGATTATACAGAATCTATTGCCAGACCCTGTGACCCCCCTGATGACACACCGTGAATACTCTAACACTGCATTTCAGATTCAGAACAGCTTCCACCCTTGAGCATTATCATAATCATCCCAACTAGCATATCTGTGGAAATTGTATTTCACAGAAAGAGGCATTAAAAAGCACCAGTTACAGTAAATCTATAGCAGGTAAGTCATGTACATGCAGAACGGATAGATGCACCCATAAGGAATCTGCAGTATAGAGATTTAAAATAACAGCTGTTATTACTAGGCATTTGGCTGTGACATCAATCAGGACCAGCCATTCCAAGCTATGTGATGGTACATAACTGCTCAGCCAGTGAGCTGATTTAACAGAGCATGGGTCTGATAAAACTCCCTGCAGAGATAACTTCATGGCCAATAGGTTGCTCGGGGTAGCTAATTGGTAAAAAAATCAAACCCCTTTCAGGATTTGGACCTGTTGCTATCGCAGCGAATCTGGCACACTATTAATGAGTGGCACTGGCTGCTGTAAACTCTTAACTATATTTCTATTCAGACTGAATTTGGACATAATTATGTCGCTAATAACAAAACATGTAACTCCCAGGCAGAGCCTTCTGGACACAGGAGGCTTAAAGCAGACTGTTTCCTTGCGATTGATCCACAAACACCCGAACCTATAAAGATGATAAAAAACAAAAACAAAACTAAGGGGAGAGAAATTTCTCATTCCTTAGGTTTTCCTTTCAGTACATCAACTAATTTGCATGATGTGGAAATAAAAAAAAAAAGAGCATCAGCCCTGCTTGTTTCACTTTACACGTTGAGCCGAAAGAGCAAACCGTTACTTTTAAAGAAACTTTAACATATGTGTAATTTCATGTACAAAATGCCTTGTGATAGTATTAATGTCTTATTTTTCACATTTTGTTACAAACAAATGTCAGTGTACTACAACTCTGTCAGATTGGATGGAGATAATCTGTGAACAGATATTTCCCATGGATTTTCAGTCGGATCTAAATCTGGACTTTGCTGGAGCCTTTCTAGAACATACATTTGTTTTGAATCATTCAATTCTAATTCTGGATGTGTGTGCAGTGTTGTCCTGCTGGAAGACAAACCTCTGCTTGGGTCACAAATCTTTTAGAGCCTCTTACATGTTTTCTTCCAGGATTTTTCGCATTTAGCTTGGTCTGTCTTCACACTGACTTCGGCCAGGTTTCCTGTCTCTGCTGAAGATAATAATAATGTGTATTGTTGGTTTTCCATATAACATGGTGTGCAGCATATAAGCCAGAAAATTAGATTGTGCTCTCATCTTACCATATTGCCTTCTCCCACATGTTTTGTCTAATACACAGCTTGTAGAAAAATGCCAGTAGGGCTTATTATGTGTTCCTTTTTGACAAACGCTTTCTTCTTGAGAGTCCTCCAAAAAGGCCAAAATTTGTAAAGTGCACAACATACAGTAATCCTGCTTACAGTATCTTCCACCAGAGCTGAGGATCTCTGCAGCTTCTCCAGTTTCCATGAGCTACCTGGCTGCTTCTCTAATGAATGCTCTCCTTGCTTGACCTATCAGTTTAGGTTATGGGTCTGCAACCTGTAACTCCACAGGCTACACGTTTTCTTTTTTTCTTTTGGTAAAAAAAAATAAAACAAAAAGACAAAGAACTAAGCAATTATTTTAAATGTAAAGTAACAAAATGCTAGTTTTAGCAGTTTTCTACATTGGAGATTCAAGATGGCGCCGACGATGGCAGCCTCGGAGCTTCGCTCTCTCTTTGTTTTTGTATTATGTGTGTTTTTATGTTTTTCGAGCCACAGTTCTGTGGTGTCGGGCCACAATCCTGTGGTCTCATTCAGTAGAGAGGAACTTCTCAACATCAGAGAGTCCTCTCTTGGGTTTTTTTCACCATCTTTCATTGATCCGAGGTTCACGGAGCTCCTGGCGAGTGGAGCTGCGGCTCTATATGGGATTCTGCGCCGAAAACGGCGAAGGGGAAAGCGTGCTGGCGCGCTGGTAAAACTCCGCAAAAGAGGACTTCGCACACCACTGCCTTCAATCCACCTGGGAAATGTCCGCTCTCTCAACAACAAGATGGACGAGCTGCTTCTTCTCACCGGTAAAAACACGGACCTCCGCGGATCAGCGGTTCTCTGATTTACCAAGACATGGCTGAGTGAAAACATCCCGGACCGCGCACTGCTGTTGCTGGATTTCCAGCTGCTCAGAGCGGATCGCAGCGCGGAGCTATCGGGGAAGAAGCGAGGTGGCGGAATCTGCTTTTATATAAATGAAAGTTGGTGCAGAGACGTAAAAGTTCTGGGAAAAACATGTAGTCATGGAGTCATTTTCCATAATCTGTAAGCCGTTTTATTCACCAAGAGAGTTTTCCTCATTTATAATAATCGGCTCATATTTTCCACCGCACGGCTGCACTTCTGGCGCGGAAAAACATCTTGCTGAGCTGATTACAGACCTGGAGAAAAAATACACGGACTCTTTCATCATAATACTGGGAGATTTTAACAGAGCAAACCTCTGAACTCCCCAAATACAGACAGCATATTAAGTGTCCCACCAGAGACAAAAACACACTGGACCATTGTTACACAGCTTTAAAGGACTCATATCATGCTGTTACCAGGGCTGCTCTGGGTTTTTCGGATAATTATCTAATCCACCTCATCCCAACCTACAAACAGAGACGAAGAGCTTCCAAACCCAAGGTTCACACTGTTAAGAAGTGGACTGAGGAATTAAAGCAGATGCTACAGGCCTGCTTTGAATGCACAGACTGGACTGTTTTTGAAACTTCAGCCACTGACTTAAACCAACTAACTGATGTGGTGACATCATACATCAGTTTCTGTGAGGACATGTGTGTGCAGACCAAGACCTTCTGCACCTTTGGGAATAACAAGCCATGGTTTACTCCACACCTCAGGAATCTGCGCAGGGAAAAGGAAGAAGCTCACAGCAGTGGGGATTGGGCACGGTACAAGCAGGCCAGGAACAAACTAACAAAAGAGATCAAAGCAGCTAAGAGAAGCTATAGTGAGAAGCTTAAGAACAGCCTTTCTACTGGTGACACGTCAGCTGTATGGACTGGTCTGAGAAACCTGACTGCCTATAGGAGCCCCTCCACCCATCCTGAACAGAGTCGTCTCCTGGCCAACCGTCTGAATGGCTTCTACTGCAGACATGACAAGAAGCCATTCACACCTCAAATCATCCCCTCTACATCCCATTCAGAAACAAATTCCTCCCATAAAGCTACCAACCCCCCACCATCAGATCCTCTGCCTGCACTAAAGATCTCAGAGGAAGAGGTAAACAGGCTCTTTCAGGGCATGAAAACAAAGAAAGCTGGAGGACCTGATAACGTCTCCCCATCATGTCTGAAAGCCTTTGCACATCAACTTGCTCCGATCTTCACAAGGATCTTCAACAAGTCACTGGAGAAATGTGAGGTCCCCTCCTGCCTCAAACGATCCACCATCATCCCGGTTCCCAAGAAACCCACCATCGTAGGATTAAATGACTACAGGCCTGTAGCCCTGATGTCTGTGGTCATGAAATCCTTTGAGCGGCTGGTGTTGAAGCACCTGAAAGACATCACAGGCCCCCTGCTGGACCCCCTGCAATTTGCTTACCGAGCAAACAGGTCGGCAGATGATGCTGTTAACTTAGGTCTACACTTCATCCTGCAACACCTTGACCACCCAAGGACGTACACCAGGATCCTGTTTGTAGACTTCAGCTCGGCCTTCAACACCATCATACCAGACATCCTCCACCAGAAGCTCACCCAGCTCAACGTCCCAGCCTCCACCTGTCAGTGGATCAACAGCTTCCTGACAGACCGACAGCAGCAGGTGAGACTGGGGAGCATCTTCTCCCGATCCAGATCAATAAGTACTGGTGCCCCCCAGGGGTGTGTTCTATCCCCACTCCTCTTCTCTCTGTACACAAATGACTGCACCTCATCAGACTCGTCTGTGAAACTCCTTAAGTTTGCAGATGACACCACTGTCATTGGACTGATCCAGGACGGTGATGAGTCTGCATACAGACAGCAGGTGGATCGGCTGGTACACTGGTGCGGTCAGAACTACCTTGAACTGAACCCACTCAAGACTGTGGAAATGGTGGTGGACTTTCGGAGAACACCACCCCCATACACCCCCTCACCATCCTCAACAACACTGTATCGGCTTTGGACCACTTCAGGTTCTTAGGAACCACCATCTCTGAGGACCTGAGATGGTCTTCGCACATAGACACTGTTTGAAAGAAGGCCCAGCAGAGACTGTACTTCCTGAGGCAACTCAAGAAGTTCAACCTTCCACAGGAGCTGCTGGTCATCTTCTACACTGCCATCATTCAGTCTGTCCTGTCTTCATCCATCTCAGTGTGGTTTGGCTCATCCATAAAACAGGACAGGTGCAGACTGCAACGAATAATCAGGACTGCAGAGAGAATAATCAGAGCTGATCTTCCCTCCATCCAGGACTTATACAGGTCTAGGGTCAAGAAAAGAGCTGCCAAAATCTCTGCAGACCCCACACACCCTGCACATAAACCGTTTAGAGTTTTACCTTCAGGCCGCCGCTACAGAGCACTGTTTACTAAAACCAGCCACCACAAAGACAGTTTCTTCCCCCAGGCTGTTTCTCTGATGAACATTCAATAGAGTACAGAACAACAGCATACAGATGTTGCAAATGCACCTTTTCTATTAGATATGTGTATATTGTACATTGTAAATTTGTATATTCTGTAATGCAGAATATTGCATTGTACATTGTATATTGTAAATTGTAAATTGTAAATTTGTATATTCTGTAATGCAAAAACAGAACAAAAGAGCAAAGTGTACCGGAGTCAAATTCCTTGTTTGTATGTACGAACTTGGCAATAAAGCTGATTCTGATTCTGATTCTGATAACAGGATGAATATTTTTTGACATAATTTTCTATAAATATCTAATGTTCAAATTAAAATGTATTTTGTTATTTTAAAATGCAAAAGTAGAAATTACATGGCGGTTCTTTAAAAATATAAACACATTTGATATATATATTTTTTTTTTTTACTTTGCAGCCAAAAACAAATAATTTTTAGCTGGACAGGAGGGCAAAAAAATGGCCAACTGTTGTTGACCCATGGTTTAGATCAGCAGCCATGACTTGGTAGGTTTGCAGTGTTTTATTTTTAGATAATGGATTGAACAGTACTCCATTAAATATTACAGCTGGGAATACTGGTTTATAACTTATCCCTGCTTTCAGCTTCTCCATAACCGTATCCCTTATTTCTGGTGTGTTTTCAGTTTGTTCACAAACCTTGGAGGTCACAGAACAGTTAGATTTATTCTAAGAATACAATTACACGATATGTTTACTTATTAAAGGATTTTTGTGGGCATTTGCTTGCACTGAAATGCATTTAGAGGTAAAGAGGATGCAAATGCTTATGTTATGTTATGTGCCACATTATTGTGGCTATAAGATAAATTCCCAGTGAAATGCATTGCGGCTTGTGGTTATGATGTGACAAAGAATACAAAAGTTCAAGGCACCCCCTGTTACGATATTTTAAGATATTACAAACCGACTCAATCCATTGGCTATAATCAAGAAAGAAAAAGAAAATCTTAAACATTTAGGTAAAAAAAAACTCCGATACACATCTGTAAGAAGACTACAGGCTTTAAATGTGTTGAAGGAAAAAGGACATTTGCAAAGGAACTGTAGGAGGCCAGCTCTGTGGTGAGGAAGAAACAAATAAAACAGATGGTGTGTGAACAATGTGGCTTCATTGTGAGAACAGGACTTTTTAAGTGCTGCTGTTTGAGAGTAAACTAGAATGTTTTGGTCTAAATGGGATTTTTTATGTTTAGAGAAAGGAAAAAAAATTGTGTTTCATTACAAAAGCCTTATACCATTTGGGGCATCTGTGTTATAAATACCAATAATACATTGTGATCTGAACACTGGTGGACTCCAAGTGGAAATTTTATATTTATTGTAAGCCTAAACATTGTCAAAATAAGGTGAGATCTTTCATGTAATCCATGCAACATTTAGTAACTGCTCACAGTTAACTCCATAAAAGTTACAATAAATATCCTTATATCCTTATGTGTAATCCATGCAATAATTATTCAAACACACAGTTGAAGCAGTGAGGAGTGAAACAAGCATGTCCTCATATTCTAGAGCTGAGAGACTGGAGAGGCCTGTGTGGAGCCACATATTATGTGCCACATATTATCTGTCTTATCTTTTGCAAAAATATAAACAAGTATATCCAAAGAAATGATGTATGATGATTTTATATTCTTTCACATGTATTGAGTAAAAATAGTAGTCTTTGATTAACAAGTTAAAAGACGTATGATTGAAATGTGGTTAAGAACTGAAAATTAGAGGAAAAAACATTAAGGTTGACATTCTCAATCAGCTATATATGAAATAAATATAACATTAATCATTTGTAAAGCATGGATAAAAAGAATGAAGTGATGGTTTTGCAACGGTGTTTTAAAGTGAATGCTGAAAGCTGAAGAATGAAATGTGTAATACTGTGTAAAGTTTAAAACTGAGCAGATTAGGGAAAGAACTGGAGGATGACAAGGGGTGACGAGAGCCGGCTGCATGCTGACAGCGACGGGAGGATGCGACTACAGACCAGGGTGGCTATTTTTGGCATCTCCAAGGCTGAGAAGCAGAATCAGTAGGTCACAATGACCATGACTAAAGTATTGAGCAATGATCAAGAAGCTGAGCTGAAAAGGTTGCGCAATAACTAAGAAGCCTAATAAGGGCCTGACCGGTGAAGGCATCACGTGCTATAAAAACAATGCTGAGAGCAGAAACGGGGTTGTTTCCTCGCAAAAGACCAGGGAACAAGATCGGACGGAGAAAATAAGCTTGGATGGGAATGGAACAGAGACACAGCCTCACTGATCGACTGCATTAAAGAAGAGGATCAACCCGTGAGCCCAGAAAGGACTGTGCCTCAAAATTAAGAATCTGATTTCATCTAAAGCCTTTTAATCCAGACAACAGAAGTGAACTTGATCGGTGAACAGCTGATTGCTCTAAGTTTCAGGCTTCTGGAAGTCCTGAATCAACTTCATTTATGTCCCCGGGTTTCCTTCAACTCTTCAGCCTCTGGAAACTACTTTCTTCGGAGACAAATAGCAACAAAGATCCTGTTTAACCATCAAAGCCTGGAGCATCAGTGCCTGCCAATTAAAGGAAGAAAACTGAGGATTAAGTCATATTCCCTTCAAGAAACCACTTGTTGTTACCAGAAGAATTTATCTCCATCAGGAGCATGGATGAGCCTCCATCTTCAAAGCCTCTTCAAACCCACTAGTTTCAGCATCAGGGAAAGACAGGTTGAGTTGATTGATTCATTTCTATTATTGAAATTATTTTGTGTTGCCAAATTTAAGCTGTTATTGACCCCTGCAAAAGCTTTACTAATTAAAGAAAGCATATAAAATTCTAGATAAATCGTGGACATTCAGTTATTTGAGTCACCATATTTTTGGTTTTTCATTGGTGGTAAAAAGTCTTGTTGCCTGGTTCTAAGAAATTGTAGGAGGTTTTTATAGGTTGCCTTAGTCAAGTTTGTTAAAACTGCGCCCTTGGGGCTCGTGCTGAGCTACTAAAATTAACCTAGCCCATATACCAAGAGCCAGTTGTAAATTAGGGAATGAGCAGCTGTGAACAAAAGTGACTGTCGAAGGTGTGGATGACTGCGAGAGGCTACTCGGTCGCCCGGACCTCCAGTTGAAGAAGGGCGAGACTTTTGGATGAAGGCTGTCAGAGGCTAGGCGAGTCATTTCCCGACACCAGCTTAAACAGAACTTTCAATAAACCTGCTTAGTAAGATCTTTCAGGTTTAGGGAAGTCCGGACCCGTTAGATGGAGAGCTGGATTGAGCAATCCCTTTAGACATAGGGAAGTAGGAGGGAGGGGTTAGCTCATCGGACAACGAAAACGTTAATTGAAAAAGATGCTCTTGAGAAACCCAAGGTGGTTTCTTAAAATTGTATTTTAAATCTTTTATTTTGCAGCCTCGGACTCCAAGTCCGAGGCCATGGTTCTCGACCAGAAAAGGGTGGCTTGCCTACTACAGGTTGGATGGGAGTTCCTGCCTCAAGTGGAGGAGTTCAAGTATCTCAGGGTCTTGTTCACGAGTGTGGGAAAACTGGAGCGGGTGATCGACAGACGGATTGGTGCGGCTGCCGCAGTAATGGGGGTGCTGTGCCGGTCCACTGTGGTGAAGAGAGAAATAAGCTGAAAAGCAAAGCTCTCGATTAACCGGTCGGTCTACGTTCCTACCCTCACCTATGGCCATGAACTTTGGGTCATGACTGAAGAACGAGATCCAGGATACAAGCGGCTGAAATGAGCTTCCTCCGTAGGGTGGCCAGGCACTCCCTTAGAGATGGGGTGAGGAGCTCGGCCATTCGGGAGGGGCTCGGGGTAGAGCCGCTGCTCCTCCACATCGAGAAGAGCCAGTTGAGGTGGCTCGGGCATCTATACCGGATGCTTCCTGGACACCTTCCTCGGGAGGTGTTCCACCGGGAGGAGGCCCAGGGGCCCAGCAGGACACGCTGGAGGGACTACGTCTCTCTGCTGGCCTGGGAATGCCTTGGGCTCCCCCCGGTGGAACTGTAGGAGGTGTCTGGGGAGAGGGACGTCTGGGTGTCTCTGCTGATTCTGCTGCGCCCGCGACCTGTTCCCGGATAAGCGGAAGACCGATGAGTACAAGTATTTTGCAGCCTGTAAAGAAGGTATAAATGTGTTTTTAAATGTTGAATGTTGATTTCTGGTAAACCACAGAAAGAATTAGGAACCCTAGAATGTGCACTAAAGAAAGTATTTGTCCCCCTCTTTTGTCACACCGAAATAGGCAGTTTTCAAATTATTTAATTAATTTTAGTTTGTTTTTTTGAAACAAGCTATTCAAACTAACCTGGCGCTATTTAAAAAAAGAAACTGCCACCTGAACCTTTTTTAATTACTGTCGAGAAATTTTGGCTCACTCTTTGCTGAATTGTTTTAATCCAGCCACATTGCAAAATTTAGAGACAAAGTTTAAAGTCATGCCACAGAACCCAACTGTTTTTGACTAGGCTCCACCAGACCTTGATTTAGTTTTTTTTTTTAACCCTTCAGAAGTGAACTTGCTGGTGTCTTTTGGATTCTTGCACTGATGCATAACCAAAGTGTGCTTAAGCTTAAGGTCACAAACTAATGGTGAGACATTAACCCTCAGGATTAGACAGCAGAATGTATTCTTCTATCAATAATGAGAAATCATCCAGAACCTCAATAAGGAAGGCAGTCCCAGCCCATCACACTACCATCACTGTTTGACTGTTGGTATGATGACCTTCTTTTGAAATGGCAGATGTCATGGAGAGGAATACCCTCCAAACAGTTCCACTTTATTCTTGTCAGTCCACAGGATATTTTCTCAAAACCCTTTAGAAAATTGAAAGTTCTTTTTAGCAAATATGAGACAGACTTTTGTGTTGTTTTTGCACAGCCATGATTTTCTCCTTGAGACTCTCCCATGGATGTGATTTTTGCCCAGTTTTGTCTTGTAGTTGAATAATGAACGTTGGCCTTAACTAAGCCAAGAGGACCCTTTAAGTGCATTTTCACTTAAAGCAGGGTAGGTGTTTGCTAAAGGGAATACAGGGGTTGGACAATGAAACTGAAACACCTGGTTTTAGACCACAATAATTTATTAGTATGGTGTAGGGCCTCCTTTTGCGGCCAATACAGCATCAATTTGTCTTGGGAATGACATATACAAGTCCTGCACAGTGGTCAGAGGGATTTTAAGCCATTCTTCTTGCAGGATAGTGGCCAGGTCACTACGTGATACTGGCGGAGGAAAATGTTTGCTGACTTGCTCCTCCAAAACACCCCAAAGTGGCTCAATAATATTTAGATCTGGTGACTGTGCAAGCCATGGGAGATGTTCAACTTCACTTTCATGTTCATCAAACCAATCTTTCACCAGTCTTGCTGTGCATATTGGTGCATTGTGTTGTAGAAAACTTGTATTTTCCAAAGAAAGAGAACGATGATAACCATTCAACCAGCTTTATTAATTTAGCCTTATAAGGGAGACAGATCTTTCGGCATCAGACGTGTTACTGAACAGAGCCAAGATCAAATCTGATGAGACAAGTGCTGACCCCTCCTTATATCAGTCTGGTCCTGGTCTTGCTGTGTGTATTGGTGCATTGTCATCCTGATACATGGCACCGCCTTCAGGATACAATGTTTGAACCATTGGATGCACATGGTCCTCAAGAATGGTTTGGAAGTCCTTGGCTTTTGAACTCTGGTATGTCACCCATAATGTTGTGTGCATTTCAACATTTTGAGCAAAACTGTGCTCTTACCCTGCTAATTGAACCTTCACACTCTGCTCTTATTGGTGCAATGTGCAATCAATGAAGACTGGCTACCAGGCTGGTCCAATTTAGCCATGAAACCTCCCACACTAAAATGACACGTGTTTCAGTTTCATTGTCCAACCCCTGTAGTTAGTATTTTTAAAGAGATGTTGCTGTTGACTTTGGCCTCATCTAACTATACTATAACAAATCTCTATCAATCAAGGAAATAAATGTTGCCCATTAAATAACACTTAATTATTGTATGTTTACCTTTTAATTTTGACCCCCAAAACTAAAACTGAGTAGAGAATAGTCAATAGCTAGAGCTCGGGCATGACTGATTATGTACAACACTACCTGAATGAATCACACATCAGTGAATCATCTCTCCCAACTCCATCTTTATAACTCCATTTCCATCTCCCCTTGTGTTTACTCATCTCTCCTCTCGTTGTGCCCACCGCAGCGTGACAAGTGAGTGACAATGCTAACAATAGTGGGTGCGGCTGCCCCTGCTCAGCAGAGCAGAAGCTGCATGATAAATTACCCTCATCAGTTTGTTTTGCCAGCAGCCCACACAGGTCACCACCAAGGCCGTTTGTGACATTTTGTTGCATACTGTATATGCAAATACCTGCCAATCAATTAGCACGCCGCCCATCGTGATTAAAATGTATTGGTGGGCTAAAATCAACAGCAGCCAGCAGCCAAAGAGCTCAGGGGTCAAAGGGAGTGGAAAGAAAAAACAGGCTCGGTACTGTTGCTGTTTTTTAACTGGTACTTGACTTCATTTTATTTGATGTCATCATCTGCTAACACCTGCTCTCCACATCTGTAATTATTACTCAGAGATACCCACCATGCCCAATACATGATGTTCACAATTACAACATGAGACTTCAGAAATATTTTGGGGAAATCAACAAATTTCCATTTTTTATTTTTATTTTCACAGAGTACAGAATATTCTGGTCCAGGTCTGACTAGTCCATTTATGGTAGTTTCTTTGCTTGTCTTATTTTAAGTTGGTCCAAATCCCAGAGAATCCTGGGTAAGATTTTTTTTTTTTTTTTTTTTTTTGTGGTTTACAAAATATATTTTAAAGGTTTCATACATTTCAAACAGTTTTAAAGAATCTTTGTTCAACATTCAGTTCTTACTGATCTTCAGTTCTTAATGTTCTATGTATTATTTATTATTTATTTAAACTAAGGAGGATCAAACGTAGTCCAGACTAGTTAAAAAACTGTAAATGGCCCTTTTGTTTAGTAATCCTTTGGGTCTTGTGACCTTTAGTGGCTGGTCTGTCTGACCTCTTGATGTTCAAGCAACTGCCTGTGACCCAGTGCTCGACTAACAATGCCAAAACGTATGCCCTCTGTGTCATATAACGGAGGTGTTCTGCAGGATAAATGTGCAAACAGGAGTGTGGTAGCCACATGGTGAGTAAAGTCTTTAATAGTATCAGAACCGACAACTTACAGTGGAGTGAAACAGGACACGGAGCAAAAGCAATGACACGGGCATGAAACAGTAGGACCCAGTGTCGAACAATGAAAACCAGAGAGTTTTAATATAGAGGCAGGGTAGAGAAATTATCAATCGATAAAAAAGAGCTAATCAGATGAAATGTGGAGCAGTTGGTGGGAGGAGAATGCAAAGCAACTGAAGGAGGGAATCTAATTAACACAGATGGGCAGAAACACTAACAGAACTAAATGCATGAACTAAAGTAACAGCAACTAAAGAACAAAAACAGCAAAGTGCAGAGAAACCGACAAAAAGGAAACTCAAAACTTAAAACACCTAAAAGAGGCAATTCATGACACACTGGTGCACATTTTTTGGCAACTCCTTACCTTTACACACCCATGACTGACTTGTTTACCACAATTCATGCAAACCAGGCCATTTGTTTCTGGGAGTTTTTATTTAATAAATAAATGACGTAATTGTGAGAGCCTATGCATTTTCCAAAATTCTGTATAAGAAGGAACATTTAAATACTGTAGGATAAAGACAAGGGACTTTTAGATTTGAAAAAAAATAAAATCGTCCGTGCAAGTTCAGTTGGAGGCTTTTCAAATACCTTCTGTAGAAGCTTAATAAAAAGGAATTAAAGTTTATAATGGCAGAGATTTTCCGCAAGATTCTTAGTTTAGTTGTTCGAAAAATTAGGTAAAACCCAGTCAGAAACCAGATATACATGTTGTTTTTCAAGGAAATTCATCTCCCTTTGATTGAAATTTCACAAAAATAAAATTATTTAGATAAAGCTAATGTTCTTTATAGTTCAAAGGACATCAGCAATCAAGATCTTTATACAATTAAAGGGTTTTCATGGTGTAAAATCACACTGTGAAAAATCATTTCATAACTTTTACCATCTTAACATTTTGTGCAATTCAACGAAATAAAAACTCTGTAATGGAGAAAAATGTCAGAAATAAAAGCTGCACTACTGCTATTCTGTTTTATTATTCAGGCTTCTTGAGCATTCATCTTCCATTAATTGTACTGAATCTGATGAACTGGAAATACATTTTAGCTCTCGTAGCAACATTTTCTTGACATTGCCCTTAAAGCTGATGATCTCACTGTATAAAGGTATCAGTCAGGAGAAGAAAACTGAATTAGTTTTTATCAAGGTGGATGAAATAAGGAGCAGTTTGTCTGTTAAAAAGCTGAAGATGGCAATGGATTCTTTAAAGCCATTTACCACAGCATATATCCACTGTAAATTGTTTCTTTTTAGAGCAATTCATTTCTACAGAAACTCATTACCGTTTTACTAATGAGAGTGTAGACATGTCTGTTTGTTTTACAGTGCCAACTGCTATTTGAATTCACCTCAATGTTAAAAAAATCTACATTGTTTATTTCTGTCACACATTCAATGGTACCCAATGGGACAGAAACTAAACTAGAGAACATGCACAGACAGCTTGCAATTAGTGGCATCTAGTTTAGGTAAGTTGTGGATATTTCAAGTTTTTTTTTTTTTTTGTGTGGACAAGGAAGCCTGAAGGAGCTGGAAAAAAGTAATCTTTTGCTGTATTTGGACCCTTGAAATGCATTTTGCACCTGGTCAAGTTGGTGAAGAGGCCAGACTGGCTGGATGATTCTAAAATGTTGTTTTTTTTCCTGATAAATAATCTACCAAAGTGGGAATAAATCAACATATTTCAATATACTCTTGTTGTTGTCATTAGGTATATTGTTAATTGAGGGAACATAATAATCTTAAGTCAATTAATTAATAAATAATAAATGTAATCTGACTTGAAGTTACTTGATGATGAATCAGTTTGAGCATAAATAATAAATAATGAGGAAATGAGAGAAGAAGGAGTAGAAGATATGAAGAGTTTAGCAGACAGATGGAGCACCATAGGATCTGGACTGGTGAAGAAGTGCAGGGTGTCTGACAGATATGTCACAGTGCTATCACAGTTTGTCCCACTGCAACAGCAAAAACTCTTAGGCCTGTTAGGTTAATTGGTAACTCTAAATTGCCCTTAGGTGTATGAATGAGTGTGTGCTTGGTTGTTGTGTGTTGCCCTGCGATGGACTGGCAACTTGTCCAGGGTGTACCCTGCCTCCTGCCCATAGACTGCTGGAGATAGGCACCATGACCCACTATGGAATAAGTGGTAGAAAATGACTGACTGGTTACAGAATCCTGTTAAATTTAGAAATCAGAAATGTAAAATTACTTTAAAAAATATGTTATTGAAATGTTTTACAATGTTCATAAAAAATATCTCTATCCTGCAATGTTGCCTCTTTGCAGTAAAATAAGTTATACAACACATTGTGACATTTTTTTGTTCATTTATAGTTAGCAGTTAGTGACTATAAACGGCTATATGGCTGCTGTCATCTTTGTCTGGTATTTTCTACAAGTATTTATTGCTTGCTCCAGCATGTTCACCATCTGTTTATCTTGTTCCAGACACCATTAACAGGCACTTCTCCTTTCAGAGTTAAATTTTCACCCCATTTAATTTCAGCTCCAGATTCCCAGCAGTTGGACAAGGTGGGAGATCTGACCTGATGGTTTAGCTATAGTCACAGACAAAATACATTAATGATAAAACTATCAATTATTTCGTTTTAGCAGTTCAGAGATTTATGGTTGAATCATCTTCAGTTTTAATAGGGCTTTTACTGACTGATACAAATTTTAGCTGATTCCTTCTTTCATTCATTTAAGAGCAGAGGCAATGTCACACTGTGTGAGAGTGCACACACAGTGTGACATCTTTTACTTAGTAAATGAGGGTTTTATGTTAAACAAAGATGAAATAATAACAAAAATGACAATCCAAACTGTGTTTAGTGCTATCAGTAATTAGCATGATTAACATGGTTAACATTTCTTAATTGCAAACATCAGTAATTTTTCTTTGTGTACTCCTGGCAATATTTAGTGGCTTAGCAGGGTTGCTGTTCCAAACCCTTGGAAATGTACCAAACCAGGTTGCTGTCGAGTTGAAGTTACTGGAAATAAACCTTGTTTGTTAGGAAGCGTGAATAAAGCGTTCTTGATGTTGATATTTTGTTTCAACTGACCAAGCTTTTTTTCACACAATTCCATCAACTTTAATCCTTATCTTTTACTGCTGTTTTATGCTACGACTGCCATGACAAAATATTCTTAAGGCCTTGAAGTAAAATATGAGAAACCAGATCAAAGAAATGCAAATCATGTGATTTACATGTTTGTTTTATTGTCTTTTTAACACATCCAACTAAATGTATAGCTCAATCAAAGGAGAGAGATGGTTTGTGCCATAAACTAGCAGCAGGTAAAATGAGAGATCACAGTTTGACTGAGTAGTTCCTGCTTTGACAGGAAAGGCCTTTGAGAACAAACTTGTTCCCTTGATTGCTTCTTCCAGGGCTAATATATGACTTTGTGTGTTATTCTGCGGCAGCCTGCGTGGCTAATTTGAAACGCTTGTGTATTCACTGTGCATTTGCTTGAGGAATGCCCTGTGGGTGTGTTCCTGACATTAGCGCAAGCAGGAGAGTTGGGGAGGGGAAGGGGGGCCGCACACCGCACCACGGTGCATAGCGCTTGCACAATTCATAGCTCTGCATTGAGCCATAATCTTTGTACTGCGCTCTAATGAAAGCTGCAGCCCTGCATTTTATCTGCATGTAAGTCAAGCTGACTAGATATAATGTGGAAGAAGATATTCCATCATGACTGAGAGGACTGACTTTAGTTGTTTTGCTTGTTGCTATTTTCTTCCCTCCAGATACTTGCGATTTTAATCCACCGGTTTATCAAATGTCACTTGAGACTGATGATACAACATGCTAGACTTTTATAGTTTCCAAATCAGGAAAAGGGGGCATAAGGTTTGTTTTAAACAAGTCAGAGATGAGGGCGCAGTGCAAAACAAAGGCCTTTTATACAGTGCCTCACAAGAGCATTCATACCTTCTGAACCTTTATAGGAAACACATCAATGTATTTTATTAGGATTTTCTGTTAAAGACTAACTCAAACCCTCCTCTGGGAAGGGGGTTCTCAGAATATTCTGTACTGATTGATGCCCCAAAATGAAACTCTGCACAATGAATTGCCTTCAGCACACACAGACCAGCTTAGGGATGAAGTTGTTGGGAAGTTTAAAGCAGGGTTGGTTGTAAACGATATCCTTCAAAAATGAAATGCACCAAAGTGATTTCAAAGGGTATAAATACTTTTCCAAGACACTGGACTAAACTAGCTCCAACCAGGGAACTTCCTATTATGTGTTTTTACCTCAACAGCAGCATTTTTACAGGTTTCCGATGGACTGCAAACCTGCCAATCAATCTCTCGTCCATTTTAGAGAATCTTCATGTTCATGTGATGGAATAACACGCTTTAGCGAAGAGCAGCACATCATTCACGCTCCCTCCCACTCTCTGCCTTTCTCCTCTTTGCCTCCCATTCCCCATCAGTTCCATGGGTTTAGCTCATTGGGTGCAGTGAAGTGAGACGGATGCGCATGGTCGCGCTCAATAGCACCAAGCTGCTCAGCATGGGGATATTAGACTGTTCTGCCAGAAGGTTTGGATACAGTCTTCTGCCCTCACTTGTAAAGAATCAGTTTTCTATCTGTCACTCCCCGCTGTATGTTTTCCCGTCCCACATTCAGAGGTGTCCATACAAGATGCACCAAGGGCTTGTAAGTGGGTGATAAATGCTGACAGCAGAGACGACACAGAAATTATTGAGTTGAGAGCAAAATGATATAGAGCAGCTCATGCTGTAAATATTCGATAGAGAACGTAAAGCAAATAAGAGCCAACTTGACACTGTATGGTTTTCCTTATCTGTTCCATCTCCATGTGATTTCTATTTCAAATCAACTGGGGCGTTGCTATGTTTAAGAGTTAAAGAAATATCAGCCTTGAAGCTCCTAGCCAGACTTTATTGTAAAATCATTTGAACTCATTTTAGATGTGGCTCAACAACTGTAAAACATCAAGTCATGTTGAGTTTCTTTATATTTTCTGCCTGTTTTTAATAGATATCCAAGTTGTCTATGGTTGCTGGAAAACATTTGAGCCTCATTTGAAAACAATGCGTGTATTTCAAAAACATTTGGCAACAACACAACTAGATTTGCACAGAGAAATCAACTAATAACTACACAGTTTCAGATTCATCGGCATTAACCTGTCACTTTTGCTGGCCCGTGACCCACAGTACCTAAGCACACTACTCCTTTGTTTTAGAGTAGTTACCTAGGGCATAAGACTAAAAAGCAGACTATTTTATCGCAAAGAGGTGTTTGGAAATTGAACCAGAAGAATAACTGGAGACACAAGAATGAAGGTGATCAGCTGGCATTTGTAAACACTATGAAAGATGATGGAAGAAACATTGTTTTCTATGACTTGGATTCACTCAGGCTCCAAGAGATCAAGGTTTTCAGCAGACAATAGGAAGGCTGAACGGGTACAGTAAAGTTTAGCAATTTGTTCTTTTAAGCTTTTGACATTTAAAGGATTGAACATCCTAGATTTGAAAATGTTGGCACCTTTTTGGAAATCTCAGAGTTCATGTAGAGATCTACTTTCTGTGGCACGTACACCACACCAACCGCTATTATAAGCTGAAGATGGTTTAAAATGTCAACTGCACAAAACTGTTATTTGTTTGAAAATAGTACAACCTTTTTTTTTTTATTGTCTTACACCTATGGCCTGACTTCTCTGCCTAATATAAACATTTAACGGCCACTTATGGTAGAAAGGCATAAAAATAGATTGTAAATGGTTTTATCTTCTTATGATATAGTTCTTATAGAATCGTACTTTACAAAAGCCAAGGGTTGGAATGGGCCACAAAATTCTGTTCCTGGTGCATCTCCAAATAAAAACTCAAGAAATGAAAAATTAATTCAAGTCAATAGCAGAATGTCACAGAATGTCTGTCATTACTCATGCCAGCAGATCAGCATGATTGTTGTTTGTTGTGATGTCCTCGACCCAAATAACCACAAAGCAGAAATATCAGTGTTTTCTCTTCAGTGAGCCCTTTGGAAATTTGTATTTTAAGATATCTTGCAATATAAATCCATATTTCATTGCCCAGTGTTTTTGTTAGTAGACATCTGTTACTGGGAAAACAAAAATCAGAATCAGCTTTATTGCCAAGTTCGTACATACAAACAAGGAATTTGACTCCGGTACACTTTGCTCTTTGGTTTTGTTTTTGTATTACAGAATATACATATTTACAATGTACAATATACACATACATAATAATAAATATAAAAATACCCAACAAAATGGCATTGTAATGAAGCAAACACCTGGGATGTGAACTTTAACCTACAGAACTGCCATGTTACAATGGACTTCAAACTGTCTCGATTCATACTTGGTATCTGTCAATGCGAACTCTTAAACATCTGCAGGGGTGACCTGGGATCTCAAAGGATGAGGATTCTGTGAATTATTAGGTTGTTTTTGTGCACTTATTTTCCTGAGCCCTGACAGTACAAGTGAAAGTTGCAGATTTTAGACAGAATATAAAAAGTTTCATGTGGGTTTCTAATCTTGAAAAATCTAATTTTGTCTACAGTAGAAAACAGAGCTTTGAAATCTTTAATTAGCTGCAAATTTAAATAGTGATTATTGATTATATTTTTGTGTGGATGATGACTGAATGTGCAAACAATATCTACAATAATATCGTTATTATGGCTAATGTAACATGGGTTTCGAAATATTTTCGGAGCTTATAAGAGTTTCTGAAAACATTTTTAAAGATAGTGTAAGATAAACACATTCTTGACAATAGGGGTGAGTTGTCCTCAAGTTTGCACCTGATTGGTGGACAAAATCCTACCCAACTAGTCCAGTCTGGAAGAAAACTGTTTCACTGACAAAGTTTGTGAATTTATGACACTGCTAGCCAGAATGCTTTACTTGTTTGACTCAGAAGGGAGTGTATTGTTTATTTCTCATTTGCTGCCAATCATGTATTTTATTTATTATGGGTAACTCTCCGTCTATTTTGTGTGAAGCACACCTTTGTTAATGACCAACTGTAGATGCTTGCTGAGCTTAATTGTAAGTTACTTAAAATTGTGTTCCCCATAATTTTAGCAACAGGTTATTTTGTAATACATAGTTGGACCATCAATATAAACTATGATTTGTACCAGAAAATACAACACGGTCATCTATCCTTGGAACGACCCTCCAGGCCTGTCAGACAGCTGTTTGAGCCGCAGGTCCTCGGAAACCAAGGCAAATTCTGTGAAAGTAGCAACACGTCACACCTCAAGTAAGGTGCTCCATTGTTTTACTGTAGAGGTTGTCTGCTGCTGACAAAGTTGACATGTCACAAAGGTGGTCCAGAGAGTTGATTATTTTCTCAATTTTTAACTATCATAATGTTAAGGGTCCATTAGTGTTTTTATTAGTTTGTTTTCATTAATGGTTAATATGTAGATTTAACCATTAAGAATAGGTCAAACGCTAGTTCCATTATGGGAGAAGTGGAGGTGGTGGAGGAGTATAAATACCTCGGCGTTCACCGGGAAGACCTGGAGTGGAGATGCAACTGTGAAACCATCTACAAGAAGGGACAGAGCAGACTGTACTTCTTGAGGAAGCTTAGCTCTTTCAGTGTTTGTAGCAAGATGCTGCATATTTTTTATAAGTCTGTTGTGGAAAGTGTGATTTCTTCTGCCATCATCTGCTGGGGTAGCAGCATCAGAGCCGGGGACTTAAAAAAGCTCAACAAGCTGATAAAGAAGCCTGGCTCTGTTTTGGGGATTCCTCTGGAACCTCTGGAGATCATTGTGCAAAGAAGGATTCTTCATAAACTGAAGAACATTATGGAGAACCCTGAGCATCCTCTTCATCAGACTGTCTTACAACTACAGAGTGTCTTCAGTCAGAGGCTTCTTCAGATGTGCTGTAAGACAGACTTCTACAGGAGATCCTTCCTGCCCACAGCAATCGGCATCTACAACAGCTCTTTGAAGAAACCTGAATAATATAAGCTACAACATTTAATTTCCCTTTAGGATTAATAAATTATTATTGAATTGAATTCATCAAAGTTTATTAATTGTCACTCCCTATCAGTTTTACATTTTTAATTGCAGTGTCAATTTTTGCACTGATTTTAAATGAATTCAGAATCATAAGGAATTTGCAGACATTGCTCAAGCTTTTTTTAGCGTAATAAGGATTACAGTATCGCCTTCCAAACAAAGTTGGTATCTCGGGGCAAAAACAAAGAGTTTATTATTTAATTCTTCAAATTTTAAAAGAAAATGATGTATGTGTATCTTGGGCTAAGCTAGATCACTTGTGCCTCATTATCACAAGTGATGGCTCCAAAGTCAAGCCTACTAGCTCACCACTTGAGGTTCTGTCCTCGCCTGGTTGTGTCAGTCGAGTTTCCTTCCAGAGGCAGGCAGACTTCTGAGGCAGGAGCCTCCTGCCTATCACCCACTATGAACTCATGCATTATTCTGCACAAATTCCTATATCTACTTCAAGTGAGAGGAGGAGGCCGTAATACATAAAGAAGACAGCTTACGGACAGCCTGGTGGACGTTAAATGGCGTAAGAGATGAGTGACTATTACATTTTCCACTCGGCTCCACATCCCTCTCCTGCTTTATTTCTTATTTCCACCCACTGTGTGCTTTTTATTTCTCCCTCTCAGTTTGACTTGTGTCCCTCCTGTTGAAAAATCTGCTCTTCCAGCTAATTATGTGTTCATCTGAACTTACGTCAAGCTACACTGGACTGACATCATTGCAATGAAAGGGAGGCTTGATGCTTATGAATGGTTCAGGAGTCTGTCTCAATGCTTAAGCTCTTCTTGTGAGTTAGTAACTTCTGCTTTTTCATAAATAACTCATCTGAGCAGTGAATGTAGAACAAAGTCATAACCAAAAAGGTGTTTAATTTTCTTTCTCTCGATCCTTTGCCATCAGCCAACAAAACATGTTTGTGTTAGGACGTTCCCACAAGCCAACTTACTCTAAAAGTTAGGTTGGAATATATCATAAATAAATCCTGACCTGATTCTGCATTTTTGGGCTGGATCAGTACCATAGGAATGAAATGGTTTAATTACAGGTTGTTTAATTGTTTTAATTACAGGTTTCCATGGGTATCCTGGTAAAATTTCCAACAGTATCATTTTAAATTTAATTGCCATTATAAACATCCAATTTTGTATGCCTGTTTCTCTTTCTTATGCCAAACAAAACTTGCTGTGATGAGTAGTCCTCACATCTTTTATAAACAACAATAAGGCTAACCATGATAAATATGCACCAAAAAAATCATGATTGAAATTGTTCATACCTTTTTTTTTTCCTCTTTTTTTTTGAAAAAGAATTACAAACACAACCTTTGTCGTCTTTGCAACATCTGCTTTTCCAGTTTTACATCAAACACATTTTAACAAGGTGAGGAAGCTCGCCTTGGGTGGTCCTTGTAATATACATCAAAAAGTTTTAAAGTGAGACACAGAAAATCGTACAGATAGAAAATAACAAAAACCTTGTCAACTTTTGTCTCAGG
Organism: Girardinichthys multiradiatus; assembly: GCF_021462225.1. NCBI lineage: Eukaryota > Metazoa > Chordata > Actinopteri > Cyprinodontiformes > Goodeidae > Girardinichthys > Girardinichthys multiradiatus. The sequence continues at coordinate 10,987,266 of NC_061809.1, forward strand.
TGTAATTATTTAAAGTCAGATATAACAGGTTTTACATGTTCAGCCCCTTTAGTCCAAATCAGATAACATACACTCATCGGCCACTTTATTAGGTACACTTTGCTAGTACCAGGTTGGACCCCCTTTTGCCTTCAGAACTGCCTTAATCCTTCTTGGCATAGATTCAACAAGGTACTGGAAACATTCCTCAGAGAGTTTGGTCCATATTGACATGATAACATCACACAGATGCTGCAGATTTGTCGGCTGCACATCCATAATGCAAATCTCCCGTTCCACCACATCCCAAAGGTGCTCTATTGGATTGAGATCCGGTGACTGTGGAGGCCATTTGAGTACAGTGAACTCATTGGCATGTTCAAGAAACCAGTCTGAGATGATTCGTGCTTTATGACATGGCGCGTTATCCTGCTGGAAGTAGCCATCAGAAGATGGGTACACTGTGGTCATAAAGGGATGGACATGGTGAGCAACAATACTCGGGTAGGCTGTGGCGTTGACACGATGCTTAATTGGTACTAAAGGGCCCAAAGTGGACCAAGAAAATATCCCCCACATCATTACACCACCACCACCAGCCTGAACCGTTGATACAAGGCAGGATGGATCCATGCTTTCATATTGTTGACGCCAAATTCTGACCTTACCATCTGAATGTCGCAGCAGAAATCGAGACTCATCAGACCAGCCAACGTTTTTCCAATCTTCTGTTGTCCAATTTTGGTGAGCCTGTGCAAATTGTAGCCTCAGTTTCCTGTTCTTAGCTGGCAGGAGTGGCACCAGGTGTGGTCTTCTGCTGCTGTAGCCGCTTTTGCCTCAAGGTTCGATGTGATGTGCCTTGAGAGATGCTCTTCTGCATGCCTTGGTTGTAACGAGTGGTTATTTGAGTTACTGTTGCCTTTCTATCAGTTCGAACCAGTCTGGCCATTCTCCTCTGACCTCTGGCATTAACAAGGCATTTGCGCCCACAGAACTGCCGCTTACTGGATATTTTCTCTTTTTCGGACCATTCTCTGTAAACCCTAGATATGGTAGTGCCTGAAAATCCCAATAGATCAGTAGTTTCTGAATTACTCAAACCAGCCTGTCTGGCACCAACACCTTGCCACGTTCAAAGTCACTTAAATCACCTTTCTTCCCCATTCTGATGCTCGGTTTGAACTGCAGCAGATTATCTTGACCATGTCTACATGCCTAAATTCACTCAGTTGCTGCCATGTGATTGGCTGATTAGAAATTTGCATTAACGAGCAGTTGGACAGGTATACCTCTTAAAGTGACCAGTGAGTGTATGTGCACCTTGATTGAAAAATAAAGTTTTCCATTACAAATATGTCATATTATGTCAATTCAGGTGTCAACACTGGGTAGCTTGGTCGGTCAATAACCACGTTTTGGTTATTGCTTTTTTACTAGCAACCAACAAGATAAGTAGTTTTTTTATAATTTGAATTCCAGTGATCCAGAGTTAAATTTCCTAAATAGATGGTCTCCCAATTATAGGGAATGTTTGAGCTAAATATGTTGTTAATAATAATAATAATAATCTCGGGCCAGTAATCTGTGGTAATGGTTGGCTTTAGTGGTGTCACAGAGTCTCCAACAGGCATTTCCAGAGCCCTGATATCAATTTTGTACTGAAGTTATAAAAATCTTACTACATTTTTCCACCTGAATAATTTCCACACAGTTGACCCAGTCGACACCAATTGTATTTGACCCACTTTTTCCCAGCTTTCCTAGGGTATCTTTACATTCACCTAATTTTTCCCATGTGTTATTGTATTGTGTATTTTCTTTTTTAGCTTGTTGATGCATGGTTTACCCACTTTCAAAATTCAAAACCACTGCTGCCATCAACCCCTTTCAAATTCTGATTGTAGTAATATCTAATATGTCTTTTTTTTTTTTTTTTCCGAATCATATATATATATATATTTTTTTGTCTCATTACTTCACAGCTCTGGAATACCCCTTGTGGATATATGAAGAACAAGTAATCAACCCCTTTGAGACTAATTTCTTAAATACTGCATACTTTTATTTTGGGCACAAAGTCTGAGTCATAGGCACAGCATCTAAAACATTTTTCTGAGTCACCCAGTTTACATAGTTTAGTGGTCCCCTGCCAGGACTTTTATATGACTTCTAGCATTGTATAATCTGAGATGGGCTGTGTGTATTTTTTATCTGATAGAATAGCTATTATTGGAATGTTTTCTACACTCCTGCCCTCCATATCGTTCCATCCTGCTGAGTATATTGGTGAGCAGAAACAGGCTAGAGGTCAAAGCTGGGTCAGCTAATATTCTAGGAGGCAGGGAGGGCCCATTCTTCCATTTTCTTTGCTTAACTGTTGAGTTTTGTGTTTAACTCTGGACTCTTTTTTTTTTTTTTCCTCAAAAACCTAGATATTAATCTATCCCAGTCTGAAAAATATTTCAGAAATACCTCAACTGCAAAACATTGGAATAAGTATAATAGTTGGGGGAGGGAATTCATTTCAATAGACATAATGAAACTCAAGCAGACCAAGGAAACAACATTCCACTTCTGTATGTCTGATTTTATTTTCACATTTAGAGGGCCATAGTTGTGGTCTTTGGTTTGATAATTCCAAGATAATGTTTGACTCCATTTATACACTGTCTTGATCTGGGTTGGGTTAAAATTACAAGTAAATCATGTGCAAATAAGGCCAGCTTCTGTTCCCCCGAGGAGGATGTCACCCTCTTATTTCTGCATTTTCTTGTATCCATTGACTAAGGGGTTTATGAATAAAGTGAAGAGGATCGGCGACACACAGCACCCCTGTCTTGTACCTTTTACCAGATTAAATGGTTTAGAGTTATCACCATTGATTTTAATCATGGCTGTAGCTTGTAAATAGCTGCAATCATTTCAATTAGGTTTGTATGAAATCTAAACTTTTCCATAATTTTGTATGAGAAGGACCTTCTTGCTGAGTCAAACACTTTTTCAGCGCCTAAGCTGACTAGAAGTTCCTGTCTGTCTTGTTGGACTTGTCTCACAATGTGCGGTATTCACCTGATATTGTTCTGGACCTGTCTTTGTCTTATAAAACGTGACTTGTCCTTGTGAAATGGTAAAATGTTTTCCAGTCTTTCAGATATAATATTGGTAAACAGTTTGTCAATATTCAGTACACTAATTGGACAACAATTTCCACAAACCATTCTGTCCATCCCCTCCAAATCATCGCCTCTCTCCATAATGGAGGAATTATTCTCTTTTCAAGTACCCAGTTAAATGTTTTCAGTGGAGTGGGACCTAATTGATCTTTCATTATTTTGTACCATTCTGGGAGAAAACCATGAGTCCTTGGTACTTTCCCTTCTTTTAACCTACCAATCGATAATATAATTCCTCTTCTGGAGCTTTACTGAAAACACAACAAAGAAGGACTAAATACCAATGTAGCTGAAAATGTACATCTAACAAGAATGAAAACATTATTTTTAAAACACTGAATTGTTTGGTGAGCATTAACAGTATTTTTATCAGATCAATGAACCCACTATATGTTGACGCTATAAAGGTGCAGTGACAACAACAGCTTTCGGTATAGAAGTTGTTGTTGAGGAAAGAAAAAAACATTTGAAACATTGAGGCAGCCAATAAACTTAACAGGGATAACTTAATAGGGAGATCGTATCATTTTACAGAGAAGTTGCTGTTTGTCATGGAGCATGTAGAATAAGGAAATGTTTTAAGCCTTTTGGAAATCTCATAGTTAAGGTGAGTGTCTACTTCGTTAATATACAGTACAGATCAAAAGTTTGGACACACCTTCTCATTCAAAGAGTTTTCTTTATTTTCATGACTATGAATATTGTAGATTCACACTGAAGGCATCAAAACTATGAATAAACACATGTGGAATTATATACTGAACAAAGAAGTGTGAAACAACTGAAAATATGTCTTATATTCTAGGTTCTTCAAAGTATCCACCTTTGGCTTTGATTACTGCTCTGAACACTCTTGGCATTCTGCTGATGAGCTTCAAGAGGTAGTCACCTGAAATGGTTTTCCAACAGTCTTGAAGGAGTTCCCAGAGATGCTTAGCACTTGTTGGCCCTTTTGCCTTCACTCTGCGGTCCAGCTCACTCCAAACCATCTCGATTGGGTTCAGGTCCGGTGACTGTGGAGGCCAGGTCATTGGATGGAATAGTTTGCTGCTGCAAGATGCTGTGGTAGCCATGTTGGTTCAGTATGCCTTCAATTTTGAATAAATCCCCAACAGTGTCACCAACAAAGCAGCCCCACACCATCACACCTCCTCCTCCATGCTTCACGGTGGGAACCAGGCATGTAGAGTCCATCCGTTCACCTTTTCTGCCCCGCACAAAGACACAGTGGTTGGAACCAAAGATCTCAAACATGGACTCATCAGACCAAAGCACAGATTTCCACTGGTCTAAGGTCCATTCTACGGTGGCCGGGGGGTGCAAAACACTTTTACAAGTACCGAAACAAATTTACATTTCAGAAAACAAATTTACATTTCAGAAAACAAATTTACATTTCAAAAAACACTTTTACATTTGAGAAAACAAATTTACCTTTCAAAAAACAAATTTACATTTCAGAAAACACTTTTAAATTTCAGAAAACACTTTTACATTTCAGAAAATCATCCGGAAAGGGAATGTACCAACGCCGACCCAGAAGTCAGCCTCAGGGGCTGCATCCTTCGAAGGCCGTATTTGTAGACCGATTACAGCGCGATGACGAAGGCTGTCCCAATTCATGAATCATTCCGAGACTCCCTCAAATGCGGCCGACAAATGTGTCCTTATTTTGCCCGATTTGAAGAATGGGTCGTGAGTATCCTTCGCGGCCCATCATTTCCCATCATTCATTGCGGGTCGAAGCGGATTGGTCAAGCAGGGGAAGCCATGGCGGACCATAGCAGCAAAAGCTGTGAGTAAATTGTGGAAAATTACACTTTCTGTGACACAAATTAACTTCTACAATGTTTTTAGTGCGGGAATATAACTATGTAGACGTGAAATATCTGCTTGATTTATCTAGACATCGCTTAATTTCAAACGTGATCCGACGTGTTCGGAGTTTTCCGTTCCCAGCGTAGTAACCGGTTTGCTTCGCCAGCCCTACCGGCGGTGAGGCGAGCTAGCCCGGTAGAGATCTGACCGGACTCCCGGCACTAAGCTCCCACTGGCAGTCATCACAGTGAACGTTTAACACAAGTGATTTCTAACAGTTTATGTTATTATTTTAATTGTTACTGAAAATCGATTTAACATTTCAGGTGATATTAAGGTTAACCAGAATAAATGGACAGTTTTATGTAATCCAACTGTATCGCTGGAGAGTGTGATTGAGAATAAATAAGCTTTTCAATATTAATTTTTAATGAAGAAATGTGCTACATGTTTTAAAAGTTTATTTATAATTCAGTTAGCATTATAATTTCTGATTCCAGGTACAATCCAGAGACAATCATGTTCAGGTAAAAAAGATGTTTGATTTAACTAGCCAATAAACAAAGAGATAGCAACTTTATGGCTAATATATGTCGACATATTTTATATATATATATATATACAGGGGTTGGACAATGAAACTGAAACACCTGGTTTTAGACCACAATAATTTATTAGTATGGTGTAGGGCCTCCTTTTGCGGCCAATACAGCGTCAATTCGTCTTGGGAATGACATACAAGTCCTGCACAGTGGTTGGAGGGATTTTAAGCCATTCTTCTTGCAGGATAGTGGCCAGGTCACTACGTGATACTGGTGGAGGAAAACGTTTCCTGACTCGCTCCTCCAAAACACCCCAAAGTGGCTCAATAATATTTAGATCTGGTGACTGTGCAGGCCATGTGAGATGTTCAACTTCACTTTCATGTTCATCAAACCAATCTTTCACCAGTCTTGCTGTATGTATTGGTGCATTGTCATCCTGATACACGGCACCGCCTTCAGGATACAATGTTTGAACCATTGGATGCACATGGTCCTCAAGAATGGTTCGGTAGTCCTTGGCCCATCTAGCACAAGTATTGGGCCAAGGGAATGCCATGATATGGCAGCCCAAACCATCACTGATCCACCCCCATGCTTCACTCTGGGCATGCAACAGTGTGGGTGGTATGCTTCTTTGGGGCTTCTCCACACCGTAACTCTCCCAGATGTGGGCAAAACAGTAAAGGTGGACTCATCAGAGAACAATACATGTTTCACATTGTCCACAGCCCAAGATTTGCGCTTCTTGCACCATTGAAACCAACGTTTGGCATTGGCATGAGTGACCAAAGGTTTGGCTATAGCAGCCCGGCCGTGTATATTGACCCTGTGGAGCTCCTGACGGACAGTTCTGGTGGAAACAGGAGAGTTGAGGTGCACGTTTAATTCTGCTGTGATTTGGGCACCCGTGGTTTTATGTTTTTTGGATACAATCCGGGTTAGCACCCGAACATCCTTTCAGACAGGTTCCTCTTGTGTCCACAGTTAATCCTGTTGGATGTGGTTCGTCCTTCTTGGTGGTATGCTGACATTACCCTGGATACCGTGGCTCTTGATACATCACAAAGACTTGCTGTCTTGGTCACAGATGCGCCAGCAAGACGTGCACCAACAATGTATCCTCTTTTGAACTCTGGTGTCACCCATAATGTTGTGTGCATTTCAATATTTTGAGCAAAACTGTGCTCTTACCCTGCTAATTGAACCTTCACACTCTGCTCTTACTGGTGCAATGTGCAATCAATGAAGACTGGCTACCAGGCTGGTCCTATTTAGCCATGAAACCTCCCACACTAAAATGACAGGTGTTTCAGTTTCATTGTCTAACCCCTGTATATATATATATATATATATATATATATATATATATATATATATATATATATATATATATATATATATATATATATATATATATATATATAAACAACAACTTTCAATTTTAAGATAGATGAGAATTATAAGGTATTTGATCCCCTCTGGCTGTTCTTAGATAATTATATAATAATGCAGTGTTTTTGGTGTATTGGTATCTACTTGCTTTGATCACTTAAAATATCCAGAAGCATGCCTTAAAAATAATGTGTTTTTCCATCTCCATTCTTCCTTTTTCTAGACCAGACCTCTTTACTGCAGGATCAACCTGAGTGTCCCAGTCCTGATCGCTTCTTCAACCAGGAGGACACCAGGCCTGATTTTCGGCTGAGCAGGGAGTCTCTGGCAGTGCTACTTAATCTTTTGCACCAGGATAGGCAACATGGATGGGGTGCTACTATTGAGACCCTGGTTTTTCTTTTCTGGCTGGCAAGTGGCACATCCTACGGAGTGGTGTGCAGAGTGTTTGGGATGCCTCGCTCTACTGTCCATCGCATCGTCCACAGAGTTACAGAGGAGATCGTGGCTATTCGTCACCAGGTCATCTACCTTCTAAAGACCCCTGAGGGTTTAAGGCAGTGTCCCGTGAGTTTGCAGGGCTGGACGCCACAGAGCTTTTCTTAAAGCTGTGGGTGCAATTGACCTAGATCCATTTTATATATACATTATACATAATATATACACACATATGCACCCTGTTTTAAATTGTTTTCAGGTCATAACAGCATGCGCCATCCTCCACAACATTTGCCTTGGTGCTGGGGATGTCATGGCCCCAGAGGATGACCCAGAGGAGGCTGTAGAAGAGGATGAGGGTGACGTTTGGACTGAGGCAGTCAGCGTTGCTCTCTGGCGGGACCAGCTTTCAGCTGAGGTGTCTGCCCTGGAGGAGGTACCACCAGAACATGACTACTGTGTCAGCCAAGCATAATATTATAGATGTGATTAATTTTTGAGGGGTATAACTAATTGTAATATTTTGTGAGCATCATCTTCTAATTCTGCATTTTTCCAATTACCTCTTAGTGATGTGGCAGCCGTCAATTCAGCCAGCCCTTTAAATCCACTTGATGGATGATGACGTGGACAGTGGAGAGAGGCATCACAAACATCTGCAGACCACCTGTGTGATGCTTCACTCACCATCCAGAAAGACTAACCACAGGTCTCAGTTGCAGCGTCCCATCCAAGTCTCTGACCTTGTGAAAGATTTAGCCACACTGCCAGACTTTCTGTTCAGAAAGACATCTTGCACTTTGTTCTGTTGAAGAGGTTTTTCCAAGAACCAGTCACTCAGGTTGATCCTGCTGTCGCCATTGTAAATACTTGTACATAGTTTTATTTTATGCCTTTTGTCTTGTAATCTTGATCTGTTTGAATTTTTTCTTCCCCCATTCTGTTTAAAATGCTGTTTGTATTTTTCTTAATAAATTCTGTTTATAACTTTAAATGAAGTTGATGTATTGTTAGGTCAAATGTAAATAACATTAGTGACAAAAAAAAATTTGAAATTTATTAGAACAGCTTAAAACTTTAAGAAACAATCTGAACAAAACTTAATATTTCTTATGTAGCATCTTATTTTGGTACCATTCTTTGGAAAACAGTCTGTCCATTCTCTGTGCCCTCATGTCCTCCCTGATCAACTCCATCATCTCTGTCCCTCTTTCTTTTCTGACCCCTTCCTGCTGGCTCTCTGTCTTCCTTCTCCATCTGGTTGCCCACCGCTCCGCTTGGCCCTGGATTGTCCTCAGGGATGGAGGCAATTAGGACAGGAGGTGTTGTGGAAGACCTCTGACCCAACACCTCATCCATAAGGACAAACCAGGGCCAATAGCAGCAGTGGGCTTTTCACTGACTCCCTCTCCTGACCCTGGATACTTACAATCCTAAAGTTAGATGGAATAAAAAAAAAAGAGTTGACTAAACCGAGAAACCAACAAGACGTTTAGAAATCTTTTTTTTATTTGTGTGTGACATGAGAACTTCTGAACATACTCTAAATTCTTCTTTTTTTTTTTTTTTTTATTGTCCCACATTGTTTTGGCCTGCAAAGGGGGTGACCTTCCCTGTTGGTCCATCTTCTCCAGAATTGTCCTAAACCAAAAGAAGTATGTTAATCACTGGATGGATATTTCTGAAAGTTAGAAAGATAGGAGTTATTGAAACTGGACAGAAACTGACTGCAAAGAATGTTGTTATTGTACCTCCAAGCCACGGTGTCTGAGTTTTTAGCTCCAGTAAAAAGGCCCATCTGCTCCTTTGAACCAAAAAAAAATATGAAAATACCAAAAAAAAAAAAAAACATCTTGCTTAATATCAGAGCAAAAATAAAGCCTTTTTTAATTTCACATTTGTCTTAATTTGAAGAAAATATTTCTATGCAAATGTCTAAAACAAGCTCTTTCAAACTTTTCACTTCTTTACTGAGATTCACTTACATTTGGAGGTGTATTCCTCGTCGGGTTTACCTGGAATCAGAAATTATAATGCTAACTGAATTATAAATAAACTTTTAAAACACATAGCACATTTCTTCATTAAAAATTAATATTGAAAAGCTTATTTATTCTCAATCACACTCTCCAGCAATACAGTTGGATTACATAAAACTGTCCATTTATTCTGGTTAACCTTAATATCACCTGAAATGTTAAATCAATTTTCAGTAACAATTAAAATAATAACATAAACTGTTAGAAATCACTTGTGTTAAACGTTCACTGTGATGACTGCCAGCGGGAGCTTAGTGCCGATAGTCCGGTCAGATCTCTACCGGGCTAGCTCGCCTCACCGCCGGTAGGGCTGGCGAGGCGAGCCGGTTACTACGCTGGGAACGGAAAACTCCGAACACGTCGGAGCACATTTGAAATTAAACGATGTCTAGATAAATCAAGCAGATATTTCACGTCTACATAGTTATATTCCCGCACTAAAAACATTGTAGAAGTTAATTTGTGTCACAGAAAGTGTAATTTTCCACAATTTACTCACAGCTTTTGTTGCTATGGTCCATCATGGCTTCCCCTGCTTGACCAATCCGCTTCGACCCGCAATGAATGATGGGAAATGATGGGCCGCGAAGGATACTCACGACCCATCCTTCAAATCGGGCAAAATAAGGACACATTTGTCGGCAGCATTTGCTCGGAATGATTCATGAATTGGGACAGCCTTCGTCGCCGCGCTGTAACGTAATCGGCCTACAAATACGGCCTTTGAAGGATGCAGCCCCTGAGGCTGACTTCTGGGTCGGCGTTGGTACAATCCCTTTCCGGTTGATTTTCTGAAACGTAAATTTGTTTTCTGAAATGTAAAAGTGTTTTCTGAAATGTAAATTTGTTTTCTGAAATGTAAAAGTGTTTTCTGAAATGTAAAAATGTTTTCTGATATGTAAATTTGTTTTCTGAAATGTAAAAGTGTTTTCTGAAATGTAAAATTGTTTTCTGAAATGTAAATTTGTTTTCTAAAATGTAAAAGTGTTTTCTGAAATGTAAATTAGTTTTCTGAAATGTAAAAGTGTTTCCTGAAATGTAAATTTGTTTTCTGAAATGTAAATTTGTTTCGGTACTTGTAAAAGTGTTTTGCACCCCCCGGCCACCGTACCATTCCTTGTGTTCTTTAGCCCAAACAAGTCTCTTCTGCTTGTTGCCTGTCCTCAGCAGTGGTTTCCTAGCAGCTATTTTACCATGAAGGCCTGATTCACACAGTCTCCTCTTAACAGTTGTTCTAGAGATGTGTCTTCTGCTAGAACTCTGTGTGGCACTGAGCTGTTCTCTAATCTGAGCTGCTGTTAACCTGCGATTTCTAAGGCTGGTGACTCGGATGAACTTATCGTCCGCAGCAGAGGTGACTCTTGGTCTTCCATTCCTGGGGCGGTCCTCATGTGAGCCAGTTTCTTTGTAGCGCTTGATGGTTTTTGCGACTGCACTTGGGGACACTTTCAAAGTTTTCCCAATTGTTCGAACTGACTGACCTTCATTTCTTAAAGTAATGATGGCCACTCGTTTTTCTTTACTTAGCTGCTATTTTCTTGCCATAATACAAATTCTAACAGTCTATTCAGTAGGACGATCAGCTGTGTACTGTATCCACCTCCTGCACAACACAACTGATGGTCCCAACACCATTTATAAGGCTTGAAATCCCACTTATTAAACCCGACAGGGCACACCTGTGAATTGAAACCTATTTCAGGTGACTACCTCTTGAAGCTCATCAACAGAATGCCAAGAGTGTGCGCAGCAGTAATCAAAGCAAAAGGTGGCTACTTTGAAGAACCTAGAATATAAGACATATTTTCAGTTGTTTCACACTTTTTTGTAAAAAAAAATCGGGATCAGCAAAATAAGGCATTGGAATTTGGCCACAAAATCTGATTGGTGCATAGCTAAATGTGCTGTCGTCAAATAAAGAGAAATGCTGCAACTTTTACATAATTGCTGCTTAAATTTGGCAGTAAAAGAATTGTAGTAACTGCTGAAGTAGTTTAATGTACTTGTCAAGTTTACTAATCAAATTTATTTTTCTAGCATTGTGTGATATGATGCATACAATGCAAAGAAACATTACTGCAAGTTCTTTGTTCAGTTGTATCCCCTTGCAGCCATTTTAGGCCATGTATTTTAAGATGTGCACACACAAAGAGACAGCCTGACCTGATCGCGGTGACCCACCAGCTCCTCTACTTCTGCAGCACTTTGCGGGGTACCAAGTCCCCGCAGCAGCTGTGTTCCAATTAGAGAGCCCTGACTTTTGTGGCCTGTATTAGCATTTCATTTAGACGCCTCTGCTCCTCTGCCTGGCTCCCACGGTGTGGTCTACAGCAGACTACCACCAGATCTGGCCACTTGGCCGAGGCTGCCCACCACTCCCACTAATTGACTCTTGATCTTCCCATGGTGTGCGAATGGGCTCACATCGCATTAGCTGTGACGCCTAATGCGATGTGTAATATCATCCAAAGTTTTTCAGGTGCTTCACTTTTTTTTTTCTACCTAATGAAAAGCAGTGAAGTCCGCTATCTCATTTAAAAAGACATCAGAGACATATTTGAGGCTATTTAGGCTGCACACACTGTCAGCTCACTAATACAGGGACTGGTATTGCTTACACTTTTCAAACTGCAATGGGAGTGGCTCGGCATCAGATTTAAAGCAAGATAAAATCACCCACTATAGGTCGTTTAGACCTTGGTGTGAACATTAAGGGTGTCACGCTGCTGACTGTGTCTCCAGAAGAGGTGCCCTGTGGAGAATGAGAATTTCCTCTAATCACTGCTCGCCTGAGGAAAGGGCTGCAGAGGGCCAGGCACAGCAGGCTTATCTCAAAAGAAGCATGCCACAATGAGTCACATCAGCACACATGGGGTCCAGGCATGCAAATGCAAATGCACCAGGATGCACAAATAAAACAGGAAACGGTTCGTGCACTCCCTCAGCGGCTGAGATATTAGGGGGATGCAGAACTGACTGTGCACAAAATAATCTTAAGCATTCAAATATTATATGAAACCTTTTTATACACACACACCTACACACACACATATTTATATAAATCAGTCTCTGGGTAGCCCCTGTTGACAGGGTATTGAAATAACTTTTATTTCCCAGGCTGATGCAGGAAATCAAAGGATTCAAAAATATCTTTAAAAAATAATACATACACGTGCATAACAAGGCCATCCTTCCATTTGGGTTTCCATAAGTTATTGAAAAATGGGTTGAAGCAACATAAATCCGCTGGGTGCAAAGGCAGGGGATTGTATTCTTCTCTCATTTAATTAGTGGGGTTTCAGTTCAGAGAGCCACCAACAGTCAGCAGGCGAAACAATTAATATTTTTCAATGACAAGGCACCTAGAGAAATTACAGAGGCCTATCAATTAGAGTGCTTAAGTATTCCACAGTCAAATATTAGCTTAATTCACCTTCAGAAGACAAGACAGAAGTGTATGTTAGCTTCCTTTTAATGTAAAATTTTGAAATAAAGAAAAAAAATCTAATTTTTGAATGAATATTAAAACTTTAGAGTAGTCTTTGTATTTAAAGGGAATCTGGTGTAAACACTTTGTTATTTGCCCCATGTGCTTCTGTTGAATATGATGGAAAAATTAAGGATGTGGATCATATCGTTCACTTATCATGACAGTAAATATAGGTTAAAGGTTCTGCCCTATATTGAAGGTTTTTTTTTCTTTCCTCATTCGTGAGGATTTTTCAAACAGATCCCCACCTAAATGGAGTTCCTCAGTAATTCAGCCAGGAACACTTACAGTACACCAGGAGACATGGAGGAGGCCATAGGAGGGCAACAACCCAGCAGCAGGACCGCTACCTCCGCCTTTGTGCAAGGAGTAACAGGAGGAGCACTGCCAGAGCCCTGCAAAATGACCTCCAGCAGACCACAAATGTGCAGGTGTCTGCACAAACGGTTAGAAACCGACTCCATGAGGATGGTATGAGGGTCCGACGTCCACAAATGAGGGCTGTGCTCACAGCCCAACAACATGCAGGACGCTTGGCATTTGTCAGAGAACACCAGGATTGGCAAATTCGCCACTGGCGCCCTATGCTCTTCACAGATGAAAGCAGGTTCACACTGAGAACATGTGACGGAGTCTAAAGACACCATGGAGAGCGATCTGCTGCCTGCAACATCCTTCAGCATGACCGGTTTGGCAGTGGGTCAGTAATGGTGTGGGGTGGCATTTCTTTGGAGGGCCACATGAGATGAGATCTTCAGACCCCTTGTGAAACCATATGCTGGTGCGGTTGGCCCTGGGTTCCTCCTAATGCAGGACAATGCTAGACCTCAAGTGGCTGAAGTGTCAGCAGTTCCTGCAAGATGAAGACATTGAAGCTATGGACTGGGCGACCCGTTCCCGAGACCTGAATCTGATTGAGCACATCTGGGACATTGTGTCTCGTTCCATCCACCAACATCACGTTTGCACCACAGACTGTCCAAGAGTTGGCGGATGCTTTCGTCTAGGTCTGGGAGTAGATCCCTCAGGAGACCATCCGCCGTCTCATCAGGAGCATGCCCAGGCGTTGTAGGGAGGTCATACAGGCACGTGGAGGCCACACACATTTTTTCGGGAGTCCCACGGGTCACGGGATTCCCATGGGAATCCCGCGGGACGGGAAACAACATCAGTAAAGATCACGTGATTGGGACGGTACAGGATAAAAAATTAAGCAGACGGGAGCGGGAGCTAACCAATAGGAGGGAAAATAAACTAGGATCAATTGTCTTTGGAAATGTAAAACTGAGACTTTGTTATAAACTTTAAGAAAAGAAAACTTGGATCGACGCCGCCATTGTGTAGTTTTTTTCCAAGAAGCATATACTATAATGCGAGTCAAACGAACTACACGACCCACAAGCCAACAGTGCTTCTGCTCGATGTTTTCCACCCGCGTTCAGGATGGAGGGGGCAAACACAGGTGGAGAACTGGACGTGGTAAAATTGGATTTGCAACGTAAAGTCAGAAGTAAGGACTTATCTATTAAACTCATAGAGCTGACAAGAAAGTTGCAAATATTACCAAACTTCAGGAGAGTTGAAAAAGCGCTGTTAACACGCAGTCTGCTGCTTGTAAAACGTGATTAGTCATAATCAAGTACACCAGTGATTAAGGGACACTTGTAAGGCAGATTCTGGATTAAATCAGCCCTGCATCTCTACATTCAACAAACAAAAAGTACCATCATGTGTCAAGTCTCATCTGACCAACAAAACTGCTCTATGTGCACTAAATATTTAAGAGCCTTTGCCACAGTAGAGGGGAAAGGTACGGAGCCTGAGAGGGGACAAGGAGGATTTTCTTCTTTTGCGTCCCCACGCAATACTTTTGCGTTCGGCATTTTGGAACAGCAGCACAGATGACATAATGCTCATAAAACAAACAGCACTGATATGTCAATGATATGGTTTATTTGTCATATGCAGGTTAACATGCTGTAAACAATGCGATGAAATGCTTAGCATAAGAAGAACCGTTCAAATCACTATAAAAACAAAAGCACTAATGGCGTACAAAAAAAAGTACACATCATGCAGCAGTAATAAGCAAACAAAGTGTCACAGATGTGGTTTCGTGCAGTATTATGGTCCAGAGTTCAGTAGTTTGACAGCTTGTGGATAAAAACTGTCTTTTAGTCTGATTGAAGATCATTTTATTTAAGGCCGATTTCAAAATAAAACTCAATAAATCTCAAAACGGGTGTAGTGTTTGTTCCATTTTTGCAGTTATCTGGTTTGGAAACTATCCCACAAAGTATTGCGAAATAACGCAAAAAGTATTGCGTGGGAACGCAAAAAGAGAAAAAATTCGCCATGTCCCCTCGCGGACCTCATTGAAAGGCTTCATCAAGGGAAGATATTAAATAAATATGTTGTGAAATACAGGTCCTTCTCAAAATATTAGCATATTGTGATAAAGTTCATTATTTTCCATAATGTAATGATGAAAATTTAACATTCATATGTTTTAGAATTATTGCACACTAACTGAAATATTTCAGGTCTTTTATTGTCTTAATACGGATGATTTTGGCATACAGCTCATGAAAACCCAAAATTCCTATCTCGCAAAATTAGCATATCATTAAAAGGGTCTCTAAACGAGATATGAACCTAATCATCTGAATCAACGAGTTAACTCTAAACACCTGCAAAAGAATTCCTTCTGTGGGAAGGAAAAAGTGTGGCAGAAAACGCTGCACAACGAGAAGAGGTGACCGGACCCTGAGGAAGATTGTGGAGAAGGGCCGATTCCAGATCTTGGGGGACCTGCGGAAGGAGTGGACTGAGTCAGGAGTAGAAACATCCAGAGCCACCGTGCACCATCCACAGTCAGTGATGGTCTGGGGTGCCGTGTCAGCTGCTGATGTTGGTCCACTGTGTTTTATCAAGGGCAGGGTCAATGCAGCTAGCTATCAGGAGATTTTGGAGCACTTCATGCTTCCATCTGCTGAAAAGCTTTATGGAGATGAAGATTTCATTTTTCAGCACGACCTGGCACCTGCTCACATTGCCAAAACCACTGGTAAATGGTTTACTGACCATGGTATCACTGTGCTCAATTGGCCTGCCAACTCTCCTGACCTGAACCCCATAGAGAATCTGTGGGATATTGTGAAGAGAACGTTGAGAGACTCAAGACCCAACACTCTGGATGAGCTATAGGCCGCTATCGAAGCATCCTGGGTCTCCATAAGACCTCAGCAATGCCACAGGCTGATTGCCTCCATGCCACGCCGCATTGAAGCAGTCATTTCTGCCAAAGGATTCCCGACCAAGTATTGAGTGCATAACTGTACATGATTATTTGAAGGTTGACGTTTTTGGTATTAAAAACACTTTTCTTTTATTGGTCGGATGAAATATGCTAATTTTGTGAGATAGGAATTTTGGGTTTTCATGAGCTGTATGCCAAAATCATCCGTATTAAGACAATAAAAGACCTGAAATATTTCAGTTAGTGTGCAATGAATCTAAAATATATGAATAGTAAATTTTCTTCATTACATTATGGAAAATAATGAACTTTATCACAATATGCTAATATTTTGAGAAGGACCTGTAGAAAAGAATTGAATGTACCATTAAATGTACAATTTATTTAATACATCATTAAATATTAAGTGTACCACTAATAACGTCATGTCGTCTTTAAAATTATACTTAATTATTCAGTGGCACATTTAATTGCATAATAGTCCATTTCATGATATAATGGTACATTTATTGTTTCTAATGATGTATTAAATAAATAAATGGTACCTTTAATTTAATGGCACTTTTAATGTTAAATTTCTTTCATGTTACATTTACTTCACTTATAGGACATTCACAACATTTATTTATTTTATGATGATTTTATTGTTTTAAATTTGTCCAGTTTGACCCTCCATTCTTGATGCCTGTGTAGGAGGTCATGTCAGAATTTGAATCAGGTGTTCTGGAGCGGACACACATCTAAAACTTGCAGGGAAGGGGTCCCTGAGGACCAGGGCTGTGAACCATTGAGGTACAATTTCTAAATTGTGAAGGTAATGCCTTTACGCCCTTTTGTTCACCAAGAACCTTTCTCTTACTAGGTGCATTTTTCTTTCGTTTCAGCAACTTGAAACATAAAAGTGATGTCATTGTTCAAAGGAAACAATCACTTAATAAATGAGTAAAATACAACTAGGTTTGTTTATTCAGCTAAGATAGGCATGGTCTGTTTCCTTGTTTGATATTTTATTATTTCTTCATTATTATTCTTTTTACTTTAACTGGCCTTTACTACAGCTAAAAACAGGGACCTAACTTGTCCTTCAAAGAAATTTCCAAAAGACTAACTGAAGAAAACTAAAATGGGAGTAGCACAGGAGTGGGAGTCATTCTAAATGGGAGCGGGATGGGAGTGGGAGTCAATTTACCAGGAGTGGGACGGAACAGGATTTTTTTCGTTATGCTGGCCTGGGATTGGGATGGGACAAGACATTTTTCTGTGGGAGCGGGATGGGACAGGACATTTTTCTGTTGGAGCGGGATGGGACAGGAGAGAAAATCCACTCCCGTGTCACCCTCTAGTAGGGAGGTCATACAGGCACGTGGAGGCCACACACAATACTGTGCCTCATTTTGACTTGTTTGAAGGACATTATATCAAAGATGGATCAGCCTGTAGTGTGTTTTTCCACTTAAATTTTATGTGTGACTTCAAATCCCAGCCTCCTTTGGTTAATAAATTTGATTTCCATTGATTTTTGAGTGATTTTGATGTCAGCACATTCAACGGTGTACAGAACAAAGTATTCAATGAGAATATTTCATTCATTCAGATCTAAGATGTGTTATTTGAGTATTCCCTTTATTGTTTTGAGCAGTGTATATGTATGTATGTGTATATAGGTGTGTATATATGTCAAGTTTATTTATATAGTGCTTTTCAGCAACAAGGCACTCAAAGCACTGTACATGAGGAAAAACATTACAATGATACAGAAAATCAAACACAGAAATACAAATCAAATGACATTAATAATCCTTGGGAGTTTACTGGTAAGAGCTGGTTCTAATCCAATCTTTCTAATAAAGGTAATTAGCTCATTAAGTCCTCTGTGGTAAGGAATTAATCCGGTGCTGGAAGAAAAATGATAATATTAATCCTTGAGGTTGCTGGTATGAGGCAGTTGTGGTCCCATCATTTAAATAAGCTGGGTCACTGGTATAAAACATTTTTAGTCCAAACTTTTTAAATGCTAATAATGTTTGGCTGTCACTGGCATGAAATATTTGTAATACAATCCTTCTAAGAAATCTAAAAATCTCTGGTCATTGGTGTAAAAACAGCTTTAGTCAAATATTCATATACTAATAATATTTGGCTTTTGCTGATAATCCTGAGAAATCTGAAAATCTATGATTGATTAATTTATTCAACAGACTCATGGTCCACAAGAAAACAACACGACATATAAAAAAGGAGAGAGGAAAAAAAAAAGAATTTATAAAATAATGAAATCACACATTTAGGTAAAGTAAGATGGAAAACCTCAGCAGGGGCAAGCAACACACACATAAGTAAAGATTTAAAGCAACACGTATAGAAAATATCATGCAGGGAATCCAGTGAATGCGGTGTGAGGGGGGTGCATATGTTTATCTTGGGCATGTGTGTGTGTGCAAGTAAGTCCATGAAGCACCGTCACAGTGGCCATTGTCCTTGATGGTATGATGGAAGGTTCATCATCCAGCCACACAGTTCTGAGCAGGTCCTCAGGGAAGGGAAGGGGCAGAGGGAACAGAGTGTCATGTTGCCTTGAGAGTCTCGGTGGCGCTTCTCAATTGTGAAACCAAACAGCCGAATTCCAGGTCCTTTCCGCCAGATCCGAGCAAACAACTTTCTCCAAGATTTATCCCATTTCACCCCTGAGTCCAGGAACTGCAACCTGCCTGCGATCCTGTAAGGATCACATCCAGTCTGCGATACAGCTCGCATAACATCTCAGCCTGAGTGTGGATCGCCCTTCAGATCCCATCATACATGTCAGGCAGCCTTACAATGGCCAGAACAGCCAAATTTCTCGATATGCCAGGTAACCGCCTACTCCAAAAAGCAGAAATCCTGTTATCAAACCTCGACTGACGTTATCGACAAACACACAAGCCTCCACTTCTGATAGGAGTCCATCGTGTAACTGGAGAAAAGGTCCTGTCTGGACAAGAGGGATCCCCTTCACCCTGTCTTCTCATTGAGAAAATTTTATCAATTGCATTGAGAGACCAGCTGACCAAATCCATAAGTCAGAATTTGGAAGATATGCAAAGAGAGGCTCCAAAAAAGAAAGACAAGACACAGAGCTGAAGCAGGGCAGATATGGGAGGGTGCAGAGACAGAGAAAAAGTGTCCTCCACCGAGAGCAGAAAAAAAAGGAATTTACCTGTTTTGAACAAAACTAAAAACAAACTAAAACTCCCCTAATCAAAATAATATATTCTGTTGACCATCATACTTGTCAGGGATTAAAGGTCCTGCCTTTAATCTAGTGGATCCTTGCTGTCCAGATTCATAAATTATTTTCGGCCCCACTTAAATATGGAGATTATCAAGGCTCATCCTTGTTCTTACTTTCCATTTTTCTCCAAATGCTGTTATGATTCTGGCACGTCTGCTCTACCCTTTCTCCCTGGCTGCAATCAGCAGATTAGATGCACCTGGTGGCTGCTGCTGTGTAGTGCAATCTGTGGCATGCCATACACATGTGTCTTCCCTGATATATACTGACTCTGACAAGCAGAAGGTGCCAGATTTTTGAAAGCCATTCGTGTGAGTAGATATCCAGCGTTCCTTCCTGTCTGATCATTGTTCTTGACCTTGCCTTGCCTTTTGGATTTATGCCTCTGCCTGCTCCCTGTCGGACTATTTGGATTTTGGTTGTCGACCTTGTTTCCTGCATCTGGTTTATGCCTCTGCCTGCCCCTTGCCTGACGCCTCTTGTTCTGATCGTTGACCCTGTTTCTGTCCTTGGATTATTGAGCCAGCCTAGCCCTTGGATTATTCAGCCTGGAGTCACTTCTTACCTGTGCTGTGGAGATCACCGCCTGCCGCCCACTGAGGTTTCCCCTCTGGGTTTCAAGTTCCACTCAAGACAAAAGCAGGTTAGTGGCTTTTCTGATCCCTGCAAAATCTGGAGAGAATACAAGTCACTAATCCCTCTTTCTGCCTCAGTGATTCCTGGAAGCTGTGAGGAGTTTTACCTGTGTGATGTTTTCCTGTGGCTGAATAAACCTTTTAAACTTTCAGTACTCTGTCTGGCTGAATCTTGGGTCCGCCTTTTTCTGATTCATAGCAAATGCATATGGGATTTTTCTTTAAATTGTAATGCGGCCCATATACAAATCTATTTGACCCAAAACAACAACAAGACATATCAAAGTCTTAATTGCATTATTTAAATTACATCCAAACATCAATTTAAAACTGTCATAATCTAAATTATAACCTAATAGAGGTTATTTGACCATTTCTTTTAGTGTTGACTAAGAGGACTCTGCTATAGTACATGTTATTTTAGATCTAAGTGTGGCTTTTCAGCACTGGATCGTAATGTTCTCTTATGACCATTTGGATAGTACTTAGAAATTTAAGGTTGTCTTTGGGAAGGTTTTACCAAGATTTGAGAAAGAAGTCAACATAGTTGTTAAAACGAGCTTCAGCCCAAGCAAAGTCCTGTCTCTCTCCAAGGGAGTTTAAAAAGGTCATTAAGACTATTTTTTTCCTTCAGACCTAGACTACTTTATTCTTTTTGTTGTTTTTTATACGTAGGGATAGTTGTTTGATGCTGGTTTGAATTAACACTGCCTGACTATTAATGCATTCTGGCTTTCACTGTTCTTATGTCAGCATTGGCCTCGTGCCATTTGCTTTCTAGTTATTGCAGGATAGATTTGAAGCTTTTGCTGATTGTTTCCAAGGTTCTAGGAATTAACTTGAAGCAAACTCTAAACCAACACTTGGTTTATTAAACACATAAACTAAGGCAACCACAGAATTGCAGTGGTTCATTTAAAATAAGTTGAAAATTTAGAACTGATCAGGCCTTGGACACACACCTCTTTTTATTATTTGAATATAGAAGAGCTTGATCCGCTTGTGTAACCGTTGTGTTCTTATTGGGCTTTACAAGGAGTAAAAACTGGTGATTTTACTGACTTCTTTTAGTTTAGTTTGCTTTGCTTCACTAGGTGCGGCAATGACTTTAAAAGTCTAGTAGATAACAAATGACACTGCACCACTCAGTCTAACTTTATTAACAATAATAGTCCCACAAAACACGTGGTTTCAATCTAGTTTGGAGCAGTATTTACGTAGCAAGGTGCCAGGTACACTCTGATCTCAGTGACTGCTTTATTTATTAGGTTTTGTCAGTGATTTTATGTTCATGCTACAATACTGGTCAAGTACATACTTTTGAAAAATGCCAAGCTGGTTTCAGACTGTATGGAACATTAGAAAAATGAGTTGGAACAAACAGTGAACGCTTTTTAATGGGAATTAGTTTCAGACGGCTTGAATATCATCTAACATGGACTTTAGATGAAGTACCAGACCACCTATTGGGAACAAAGGACTTCTGGAAATAATGAGACTCTTGTGTAGTAATTAGTGGTCAGTAGAACCAATTATATCATGTCTCCTTCACATCAGGAAGTGTTAATTAGATGTCTCACTGACTAATCATGTGATTTTACGCTGGCATTTCTGGGTTCCAATGAGTGGATTTCTTAATTATGTACTTTGCATGAATAATATACTTCATCTTGTTTTGTTTTTTATTGGATAATGTGCAACAAACCAACCAATGACTGCATCAACACCTTTTGGACGCCTAAAAAAGTCAGTGTTTCTGAATTTCTTGTCACCAAAGAAGTCATATTGTTTATTTTGGACCGGAAATAAAATTAATAGAAGACAACAATTATAATATTCAATCAGATTTTTTTTTTCTTTTAAAATGGTTTTAAATATTCTTAATTGTATTTATTTTTTCATATTTTTATTCAGACAGATTAATTCAACTAGCTGCAACAGTGTTTCTTAACCTTAGTAATAAATTTTGGCTTTCTGAACATAAGTTGTCATGTGAGGTAATACATTTTCTTTAAAAATGATTTGATTATGAACAGGTAATGGATGCTGCTTGTTTTATAAATTGGTCATATTTGAAAATCTACAAAATCTTGAAACTTGAATGTATGTAAACTGTATTAAACTGCAATATTATATACACCAGCAAAGTTTGCTTAGTCTTTTTAATTTGTATATTCTTTACAATTTTACAACATTTTGTTTTAAAAGAGAGACAAACTAAATTGAAATAGGTTTGTGTTCCTTTGCCCTTCTAAGGAATTATCAAAAATTTGTATGTAATATTTAATGATTCCTGAATTACTGTAAGATTATTGCACTTCATACATGCAGTTATTTAATTGCATTGATGTTGCATAATTTTCTGTCCATATTTAGTCCAAGAAATTAGGTTGCAAACAGGAGTTCTATATTAACATTTCCAAAGTTTAGCTTTTGAGTTTAAGAAATTAACAAAGATAAAACCATTATTTATTACTATTTATTACTACAATGACCTGGCAGAATCAAAAACAATACCAAGGTTTCTAAAGTTTTGGTTTGACAGTAGAGGCCAATGCAAGATATTGCATTATGAGAGTTCACCGGTAAGTAGGTGTAACAGAGCCTCTGTTTGATACGACAACTTTGAATATTCAGTTGGCTTAACTTCACAAAAGAGATGAAAGTCATCAGTATAGAAATGAGATGGATCAGAAAAGTGTCTGATTATTTGGCCTAAAGGGGAAATGTACAAAAAAAAAAGAATAGGTCCTAAGGCTTAGCCTTGTGGAACCTCACATGGCAGGCTCTTCTAATCTGCCATTATCTGGTTTAGCCAAAAGGAAAGTAGTTAAACCTTTCTAGAGCTACACCTACACCTAATAAACTTATGATATATCGGAACCTGTTAATCAAAAATACTGAGTTTAAATGTGTTAAAAGCAGATGTAAGATCAAGCAGATGCTCCAGAGTCAGCTGACATTAAAATGTCGCTAGAAACTTTGAGCAAATCAGTTTCTGTGTAGTAGAGCTTGCGGAAGCCAGACTGAAATTTGTTAAAGATGTCAAGCTTATCCATAAAATAAATAAATTTTTTTGCCACCACATTTTCAAGAAGTTTGGACATAAATGGGATCTTGGAAATAGGCCTGTAATTTCTAAGCTTTTTAAGATCCAAATTGCACTTTTTAAATAATGGCTCAACAACAGAAAGTTTGAAAGAACTTGGAACCACACCTGTTAAAAATGATGTATGGCACATTTCTACAATACGTGTGGCAAAAACAGGAAAGACCATTTTTAAAATTACAGTAGGGAGAAGAAATTACATTAGGGAGAATGTCTGTTGGATAGATATTTTATCAAGTATGAATGAACTGTCATATAGAGTCAATGGTTTAAATACATTCAAAGACTGAGAAAGTGGAGAGCCCAGAACAAAGATGGACAAATGCTTTTGACTTTTTTGCATTTTTGACTTTCATCACAAAAAAAAAGTGAGAACGTCATTAATGTCAGCTTTGGAGGACACAAGTACTGCAGGGATCATGACGGAAATGAAAGTTTTTTGTTTCAAATGGGACCGTAGAATTTGTCCTATTTAAAGAAATACTCCATTCTGGCAGTTATATTAATTCATTTAAAGAGATCAAAGGTTCCCCAAGCCAAATACTGATCCCTGATGAAATCTAGTAGTTATTTAAACATACTGACATTTTTTTCCACATACCATATTTTTGCAGTTACCCCAATACTATTTTATAATCAAGAACATCATAGGGTTTTTTGGCATATATAAATAAACCTACAGTAAACAATTGACCTGTAAATAATTGACCTTATTATTTTTTTTCCTAAAATAACATTAGTGCAAATGTAGTTGTTCTTCACGTTCTAAATCGGTACCCTTTTAAGCAACTAAAATTACATAAACAGTTGTTTCTCAAAATAAATAACATAGCACCTTCTGAGTTATTCTGTTGGCAGTACAAGAAGAGCAATACAGTGGTTAGTGTCAGCTCCAAATAGCATGCAGTATGTAAATAGTTATTGCAGTGTAAACAGCAGTAAAATACTTTGGGTTAAACAATGGCCCTTAATGTTAGCTTTTAATATTTAAACTGAACAGTCTTCCAGAAAATGTACTCTGGATTTGAAGCAAAGAAACCAAAACATGCAAACATTCTGTCTTGTCCTTCTAATGGCTACTGAGCAGCTTTGATGGCGATTAAAATGTTCTCAGCAGGGATGCCACAGACATGCTCCCGGGCTTAGAAACTCCATAAAACCGGCATACATATATATCCAAGTTTTTGTTGAATTGGCAAAACATTGTGACAAAAAATGGATTGCAGTGCTTTCCCGCCCCAGTAAGCAGGCTTCCTGCTTGTGAAGGTATAGATGGGTTTGATATAGGATGCTGTTTAACCCAGAAACGACGGTGTGGCCCCTGGGACAGCCCATTCCTCACGCGGCACATCCATCACGCAAGGCAATCGAATGGATGGGATACAGGGCTTCCCCAAGGGAGGGCAAGGAAGAGCCAGAGAGAGGAGCTTTAGAGGGAGTCATAAGAGGCAAAGGGTGGCAGATTTCACCCAGGCGCCTGGGTGAAGGTAACAACGGGCATTTGCCCACTAAAGATGTTCAATTTTAAACAGCCTCCTTTGTCATGCTCCATCATGCTGTGAGTGCTAAACAGGAGACAGAAGGTCCACGGGGGACCCAGGACGAGCACTGGGGAAATCTTCTGTTTAAGCATGAAGCACGGGATCTAGATTGGTTTAGTCATGTTGGATTGGTGGTGGTGAGGAAATTTCTTTGTGTTTACTGGCTTATTTTCATGTGCCAGGCCTTGTAACAGGGGGGGGGGGGTGGGAGGTGGGAGGCAGAAAGCCCATAGGGGTAGTATTAAAACGCAGATAAGAGAGCTTTACCCATCTCAGTGCAGGAACAGGGTTCTTATCATATCTGCCCTCAATGTTTTCAGTGTTGGGACTGATGCACAGAATTGTGGTAAAGCCATCATAAAATTCTCCCACTGACCTTCCATCTATGTCTCTATGTCTCTTTACGTCTATGACAAATAACGACCAAAATTCACTGCAAAATAACTGCAGCAAAATGTTCAAAAATATTTGTGTTTGATCATACTGCTTGCAATAAAGAATCAATTTATTTGAAAGATATTTTACACATCTTTAATAGAGGCCCCAATAATGGTGGCTGGCACTATCCATCAGTGTACTTCTATGCAATTTTATAGGCTTGTTTTTAGGCTATTATAACAAAGTAACTGATAACATAATTTGTGTCCAAGAAAGATAGCTTATCCACTCATCTCTAAGGAAATACAAGAGTTTGATAAGTTAAACTACAAAGATTTATTTATTTTTTTATCTTAAATTTTTTATCTTGAACAAACTTAAATCCTTGTAGCATTTTGGTCTTTTCTATGCATGTTCTTTCTATATCTTAAACAAAATTTACATTGCAGTTCATTTATATCTGAAAGTCCTTCCAAATGGAAGGCTCATTTTAAATACGATTCAGACGGGTTGCATTTTTGCTGTGAAAATTTAGGGACACTGTGCTTTTTACCTTTACCTATTAAACTGCTTATAAATTGTTCTTATTTTTAATGCTTCTAGAAAAATAAGAATCTTATCCCAGCCTGTACACACATTCACAGACCTTTGCATTCATCCAGAAATTCCCAGTTTTTATTTGGATTACAAGTGCACGTGCAGCAGAAAAAGCCAACAGGGAGCATCTGGTGTCTATGTACAGGTCAGCAGCTGTTTCTATCCACGTCTGCCGTGAAAGTTTTTACTCCTTCAGAAAAACAGAAACTTTCCTGAGGTTCCTTGTTGTACAGGGCAACACATAAACATTCCTTGATGTGGTTATGCCTTTTGTAAAATAAAAATGTATCTGTGCTATCTTTATATTGCTGGTGATCAAAGCATCTTGTGGTTTAAAATGGTTTATTAGAAAGATTGCAAGCAGACTTTATTGGATAGGTGACATCTTACTCTGAAGGGGAGTGGCTATAATAGCATATCTGATGGGCTGGGATATTAATTATGCACTTGGCTTCCCTTGACCGTCTCCGTGTCCCCCCCCCCCCCCCCCCCCCCCCTTTTTCTCCTGACTCTCTGATGAGTGCTCATTAGCGAAATGGATTACTAATGGATTATTAATCTATGAGGAGGGGAGATTGGGGCGACCTAGCTGTGAACACCTGGAAAGCAACAGTAAATAGCAGTTTACACGGACACACACGCTCACACACACACACACACACACACACACACACACACACACACACGAGTGTACCGCCGTCTTCGTATTACCACATGTGCACACGCTGGCCAGGCGTTAGTCACAAACCTTTTAGAACAAAAATACTTTGACAGTTTGATTTATCGTTAGCCCAGTAAACATAACGGATACATCTAATTAGCCGTAATTAATTGTGGTGCCATCTTTGGTTCTGCAGGTTTTGGCCGCCAAATATACGGCCTCTGCTGCGTCCTCTGCTCTCAGCCCATACCAGCAGCAAACAAATAGCTCCACACACTGAAGTACACTGGAGACGCAGCATAGATATTCCTCTGCAGCCGAGGCGCCATTACATTTGCTTTTGTCACTTAATTATTTCTCAGGAGATGCAATTAGCCACCTTGCATCAGCTACAACTGCACAGTTTGAAACATGCATGCATTCATAGTTGCAGACAAACACAGCGGTATGCATAACTCCACATATGGTACAAGACTGTAGGTGTTGATCCTAAACACATAATCTGACTTATCACTCAGGACCCTGGGTTCCATGAAGAGCACATTTAACTCCTCAGATAAAGGTATCTCCGAAAATAAATTAAGGATGACATATTTAGGCATCTAATTAGATAACACTAATACCTTTATTTTTATATGCAGAGCAAACCACAAATTCAAATCCAAGTATGTATTCTCCATATCAAAGATAGACTTCAAAGGAAAATGCAAGTCCATTTGGGGTTTGTTTCTTTAGAAATAATTACTGGTCTAAGCAAAAAAATAAATAATTCTAAGATTGAGCAAAAGTGGGAAAATGACACAAGAGAATGTTTCAGAGTGTAAAAATGAAGCTTCTTCTTGTGTGTCACATCAGTTTGGTGGCTTTTAGAGACAATAACGTGCAAACACAAAGAGCCTTATTTGTGTTTTGCCCTAAAAAATATCACATATTAGTCATAAAGTAATATTAGCTACTTTATGGGATGTCAGTTATATTGTGAGGCAAAGTTAAACACTATTACTCTTTGATTAGTTTTTTTTTTTTTTTACATTTTCTCACATTACAGCCATAAACCTCAATGTATTTTATTTAGATTTTTTGAGTTTGATCAACACAAAGAAGTGCTAATGGTAAAGTGGGAAGAAGGTCACTCTAAAACCCCTGCATAAAATCTAGTGCAACCAATTCTTCAGAGGCAACAGATTACTTTAGGCATAAGAGCTTTGTTAGAGAACATTACAGAAAAAAAGGCATCATAGTGGACAGCAGAAAGGTTTGGAATAAAGATCTGGAGAAGTGTAAAGCAGGGTAATGTTATGAGACAACTTCCCAAGCTCTGAATGTCTCATGCAGGACTGTTCAATCCATTCTCCAAAAATGCAAAGAGGTATGGTATAACTGCAAATCTACCAAGGAATAGCTGTCCATCAAACCTGAAAAGCATGGCAAGGTGAGTTTTAATCAGAGAAACAGACAGAAGATACATGGTAATTCTGGAGGAACTGCAGAGATCCTCACCTCTGCAGACAGGAAAAATGTAAGTCAGGCAGTCCACAAATCTGACCTTTATGAAATGGCAAGAAGAAAGAAAACAATTGGATGTTTAGTTTGTAGTTTACCACAAACCGTGGAGAACACACAGTAAACGGGGTGAAGAAGCTGCCCTGCTCAAATTAGGCTAAGCTTGACTTTTTTTCACCTCCTTGCAATATGTGTGGTGGAAAACCAACACTGCACATTACCCTGAACACACCATCTCTACTATAAAATGGGTTAGTGAAAGCATGATGTTGTAGAACAGTTTTCTTAATCAGGAACAGTGAAGATGGTCAGAGTTGATGGTAAGATGGATGGAGCTGAAAGCAGGGCAATCCTTGAAGAAAACCCGTTAGAGGCATCAGGAGGTTTGTGACTGGAGTAGAAGTTCAACATCCCGCAGAACAATGATCCTAAACATACAGCCAGAGCTCCCATGGAATGATTTAGATCAAAGTATATACATGTTAGATAAGCCTAGTTAAAGTACAAACCCCTATCTAACCAAAAATCTGTGGCAAGACTTGAAAATTGGCTTTTATAGATGCTTTCCATGCAACATGACTGAGATTGAGCGATTTCAAAGAGCAGTGGGCTAACATTTCATTCTTTGCAGCAAACTGTTGTTCTACAAAGTACCGACTCAGTGCTTTGTAGAGCCTTATTTTTGCTTGGAATTCCAGTAAAAGAAATTGAAGGTTGTGGCAACTTTTTTTTTTTGCAGATAAACCGTATAAATTGGGCCTTAAGGGTGCTACCTTTATGTTGCTGTGCAGTTTTTGTGTCTTATTGGCGGGGGTTATTTTACATTGGGTTTAGTTACACTTCAGTAGTCTTCTTTAAAAAAAAAAAAAAAACAGTCTGCCCTTAATGTGTAATTTTGTTTGTAGTTTTTCAGACTAACCCATAAGTCCTAAATAACAGTCTGTTCTATTTATGTTGGAATTAGCTCATTTAGAAATTTCGCAAATTACATTATATGAGCGACACATTACAAAAAAAAGGCACAATATCCTGGATTGTCTCCAAATCTTACTGTCTTGAGGTCTGAATAGTTTGCTTCGCTAAGTCTAACAAAGATACAAATCTTCAAAAGAAGCAAGGGAGGTCTATGGCTCTCCATTCTCTCAGATTAGTTACAAAAGTCTCCCTATTGCTGCCGCTATCATGGTCAAGATAAGCAGCCAAGATAATTTGGAACCCCCCCAGCAGCTAGACCAAAGCACATGCTGCCAGAGGAACCACCAGCCTCCAGGTACATTTAATTTGATGAGAAAGCGCAGTCTTGCAAAAGCGTCCACCACGATATTCATCAGCCAGTGTCGATTATTGGGGCCCGGTGTTTTTAGGGATGCAACAAGGAGCAGATAAAGAATTTGAATTCCCGGCAGGACTATCAGTAAAGGTTATTAAGCCATTGTTGAGGCATCCATTTGTCGTGCCTGTATCCAGCAGTGTGACATTTATCAAGTATGTCCAGCTAAATGTCACAGAGAGAGTTAGCTCGCTGTCCTGTCCCTAATTAGGACCCTGAAAGTCATACTGAAAGTCCCTCTCTTCCACTCCAGGACAACTTTGATTTCTTTCTCTTCCTTACTCTCGCCTTTATTTTCTGCACCCCCCCCCCCCCCTTCCTTTTTTTTTTCTTCATAGCATTGCAGGTAGTACATGTTAAGCAAACTTTGGGGTTTTAACAATTGATTGTGAGATGGGTTTAAAGCTCAGACAAATGGGGAGGCATGCAGGCCATCCGTCACAAATACAGGACTCATTGTTTGCAGATTTTAACCTATGGGAGAGAGAGCTTCTTCCCCAGCGGCCTGCACAAATCACAGGCAGGCGAGGGAGTAGAGCACACTCGGCAGGCCTGGCCTGGGAATAGCCTGAAAGCGGGACGGAGACTCAGCTGTGTGAGAAAAGTGCCAAGCTTGTACTACTTGCACTCCCTCCCAGCGCACCAGCCCCAGTTTTAGCGGCCTGAAATTGATTTTGGTGAAAATATGGAGGCTGAAATGAAAATGTATATGGAATCTAAATGATAAATGATAGCAAAATGAAATTGTTTATGAAAATGAAAAGAATTAAACTAAACTTCAGGGTTCTTACATATTTTCCTGGCAGAATTTACATGGTTCTGAACATCTGAGTAAAAACAGTTATTAGATTTTTGTTTTTTCTTCACGGTTCAAATATGTCAAAATAACACAGTGCTGAAACTGGCTTTTGAATCTGAAGTGTGGTATAGGGCTTTTTCACAGCTTATTTGGCAATCTGGAACTACTTAGATCAGCTCAGCTTGTACAATCTAAGCCTTGGACTTGAGGAATGGACTATCCCACGCTAAACACATATGTGTTAAACTGTTTGTGATCTGTGACACCTTTATCATATTTGGCAATAAACCAGAACCACAGTACCAGTTTAACAACCTGATCGTATGGAGGCCAAAAATTACATGTCCTTTGTTATTCTTTTCTGAATGAGTTTGGATTAATGTATTGATTCCTTTACTGTGTGTGTTGTGATATAGACGATTTTAATTTCTTTACAGACGTCAAATCTTGATTAAGTCAATGTTAATTTATAACCTTGTTTTAAATACAAGCAAATGGCCGAAGTAGAAAGCTCATACATGTGGTACCTGGACAGTTTATGGTGAACACATCACATGAACAGGGGGAAAAAATGACTTGGACATTTGCAAAACTAAATGGCTCCAGAGGGTCTTCACACTGTTACAATGGCCCAGTCCAGATATAAATCAAATCAAATTGAGACTCTGTGGCACATCTAAAAAGTCATTGGATGATGTTTTACATTTAGTACAGCTGGACAGTAATGTGCAGCAGGGATGGACAAAGTGAGCTAGGAATGTTTTACAGAACAGACAACGTAACTACAGCTGCAGAGAACAGAGCACTATGCTACACCCTTTGCAGCTCAACCTGTCAGTTCTATCTGGACCCTTTATTACTCTCAATGTGAAGATAAAAAGAAAATAATCCACTTTAAGAGACTATAACTAATATCTTCACATATGGAATCAGCGGTCCAGATATCTGCACCAGCTCTTCAGTTTACATTTATTGTTTTTACATTCGCACCCAATGACTGCTTGCACTCTTTTCAGAACAGTTTCTGCTAACTCATGTTACATACATTTGCATACTGTGAATTGTTGCTCATTATAATTGCATGATGAACCTGGCACCGAATCCAGTTTTTAAGAGTATTTCTGTGCAATATTTAATTGCTGTTAAATATTTTGGCATGGTATTGACTTCAGTGCATATCTTTTTTAAATCCTTTAGTTGCTGTTCTACACACGGCTTTGAGTCGCAGCTCTAAGCAAACAGCATAGGTCACTTTAGTTTTTCTTTTGCTTTTTTGCTGTTTGTGTGAAATCCATGGCTTGTGTTAAATTGCAAAGTTTATCTGTTCTTTTCTGTATTTTTATTTAAATTTGCAATGTTTACATTGGCTGCGAGGGCTTTGAACATAGCCCAAGCTGTGTGAAACCCAACACACAAGAAAACGAAACCCTTTAAAAAACCCTAAATGGAATGAGGAATATTTCATACAAAGTCATTCTACATTTGAATGAAATCACAGCATCATAAACAATACATCTCATGACCTTTTGAAAGACGGATAAAACTATTCCGAAAGAAGCTGTAAGCAACAACAATCTTTTATGTGTAGTTCTAAACACACCTGGGACTGAATTCAGTTATATAGAAGACGTCTGGAGTTTGAAGGATGGGAACAAAGGCACATGTAGTGGTCTTAATGGTGGAGCATGTTGCATTAATGTGTGCTGAGCTAACCCAGTGGTGGGTATCAGGAGACCTCCTACCTGCATGGAGACGAAGCCAAAAACAGAGCCTTGGACTCATGGGAGAAATGACTCTGAAGCCTAAGACTGATGATATTTGAGGTGTGCATGAGTATGTGTAATATATGAATGTATTAAATAGATTCCACATGTATTTTACCAGGTTGACAAGTAGAAAGCATGAATCAAAAAAGAATCTTGTTAATCAGTTTCCTTTTTTCTTCAGTGGTAAATCCTTGCATGAAAGAATACACTCAAGAATCAGTGTAGAAATATGCACCCTATTCCCCAGATCCCACACCTTCTTTTTGCTTTTCTGTCATTTAATTTCCCTTCACTACTTTTCCTACTCATTCCTCACTGTTTCCCTGTTGGCCCCTGGCCTTCAGGCTCCCCTAACTGAATCTTGTGCTGCTCAGGCGTCTATAGGGGGCCACCTGCCATAATTCAAATAATGCATTGAATTCCTCTGCTTTGGAAGAAAGGTGATAATGCCTTTCTGGGGCTGTCGCGTCCCCAAGGAGCAATGCAGCACCATGCAGCGCCGTATCGAGCAGCATGTGAGAGAAGGTTTGCATAACCTTTTGATAAGCACATACAGTACCAAGGTAAACACACCCACACAAAAATGCATGTGAGGCCCATTCTATGAAAACCTGCAGCCAGCAAATGTTTGGTAAGGATTGTATAATGTTATGAGTAAATGTTGTCACCTTACAAAAACAAGTATTTGAATAATAATAGATAACTAACATAAATGTCACAAAAATAGAGTATGATAAAAAAGCCACATGCACCCTTCTGATAAGCTACACACAAATAAAAATCCACCAGAATAGGCTAAACACCAGAAAACATTAAAAACTGAACTAACATACTGACTCTTCTGCTGAAATTGCCAGTTTAGCAAGGTATAGGGGCTTGATCTTGAGAGTTATAATGTATGGGGCTATGGTTCCTGTTAGAATATCCTGTGACAAATGTCTCTCAGAATGGGGTCATATGAAGAACTACTCTATGATCTTCGTGAAATTGCAGACCATGAGAAGAGGCTAAGTTCACCCTGATTAGTGAGATCAAGGCACCCTCGGACAGTTAGCTCACCACCAAGCAACTGGTGGTCTAACCTATGCTCCTGGGGCTTGGCAGGTCTTGGACCAAAGAAGGTACAGAAAGTCCACTTCACATGAATCTACCATGTCTGGGAACCAAAGTATAAATTGGGGGCATTTTGGTGCTTGTATGTCAAAGTGAGAGCTGTGTCCACATTTTCAGCACATAGTCGGGCTTTTTCCCAGTAAGGGTTGGACTCTGGCAGGGCTACCTCTTGCCACTGATCTTGTTTTTAGGGTCATTAACAGGATTTAAGGCATAATTTTGGAAAGGAGGAATTCTGGTTTGGGGATCTCAAGGTCTCATCTTTTCTTTTTGAAGATTAAATAGTTTTTGGGGCCATGCCCTACAGTATGCACGTGAGCAGTTTGCAGCAGAATATGAAGCCGCTAGGATGAAATTCAGGTCCTTTAAGTCTGAGGCCATTGTTCTCTGCTGAAAAATGTGGATAGCTTCCTCTGTAGTTCGTATATCTAGGAGTCTTGTTAACAAGTGGGGGCAGGGGGGAACTGGATATGGATAGACTGGGGCTCCATCTGCAATAATACAGCTGTGGTCTGTTGTAAAAGAGCCAAACCAAAAAACTAAGCTTTCGATTTACTAGCTGGTCTACGTTAGGCCAAATCTATGGATCATGACCCAAATTACAAGCAGCGGCTGAAAAAAGCTTCCACTGCACAATGGCCAGACTGAGCCATAGAGATAGAGTAAGGAAGTGCCATCATCCTGGAGGAGCTTAAAATAGAGCCCCTACTCCTTCACATTGAAAGGAATCAGCTGAGATGGTGCACTTGATCCGGATGTCTCCAAGGCATCTTACTTTGGTGGTTTACCGAGCCCTTCCCATAGTGCAGACCAAAAACTCTCTGGAGACACTATATATCCCATCTGGCTTGGGAATGTTTTAGTATCCCTCAAAAATGAGCAAGAGTGTCACATGGAAGGTATGGGTTTTACCACTGGACCTGATAACCCCAAAAAATAATGGATAGATGGAGTAACACACTCAGTAGCCATTATTTGTTAAGATTTGCAAAGTTTCGAAAAACTGAGGTTTCTAAACAAAATACAAAAGCTAGAAAAAGGTGCTGAAGTTTCTTTGGCTAAATTGAGCTGAGAGTAACGCAGAGCTGCCTGTCCCTCACCTGTTGCTGTGCATTGCCAGTAAAGTTATTGAAGGAAAGCAGAGATTTGAACCTGTGGCTTTTTTTTAGTGGGTTAGGGTTAGCTTCTGCAACACTTGCAACTCTTAGTTCATAAAATCAAATAAATCTATAGTTACAGGGATTTCTTAGCTGTTTTTTCTTCAGTTTTATCAAATTCTTACATCAAGACTATTTTCCAGATGAATTGTAATTATAGTGCCTAATGACAACTTTTTTTCTTTTTACTAGCATATGTCTTTTCAGAAATCCCTTTAGGTTTAGAAATGAAAATATTGCAAACTGAACAGAAATTGTGGATATCTTTTAAGCTGAATTGTGCCAATATTGAATAATGAGATAAATGTAACATCTAAATTAGCCTGGTGAAAATGAAACTTAGCAATTAGCCCGTACTTTACAGATATGCACATCTCATTTTATTGATTATGCAACTAATTGTAGCCTAATGGACTGCAAACAACCTCAGAAAGGCCATGTGAATATTGCTGTCTGTAAAAAAGAAAATACTATGGAAAGGTACCTAAAAGGCCACACTCAGTCAAGACACTTTTTACCATTTTACAAATATCAAGAAAAAAACTACCTTAAAATGAAATACAACGGAACAGAGTTACAGAGAAGCCATGAAAGTATGAACACATATCTTTTTAACTTGTTTTTCTTGCTCTTCATTATCCAGACCACCTCCATGTGGTATCATCTGGAGCGACTAAAGTTATCTCTTATGAAGTTGGGTGATGTGGGTGGAGATTTAAATAATGGTGAAGACATTTTCAGAACTGATCTTCAGTTGAAGTCTCTCTCTGTAGACTCAGTTTCTTGAGCAGTCCTCCTTAAAATCAATTTCACTATGTTGAAGTGTCCCTTTAACGGGGCCTTCTGCGCGTTCGTTTATTCACCGTAACCTAGAGGAATTCACAACACATTAGAATAAATCACACTCAGACACCGTTGTATTCAATTTAAATACCTGGGCCCAGGGGAAGAGAGAGCTCATGTGGTCAGGACACACCGAGATTTCTTCTGGCTCTCTCTTACTGGGCTCATTTCTTTTATTAAACACACGAAAAATGGGCAGCGCCCTTGTTTACAAGATTTTCTACACATAGTCACGTACACACTTTTCCGGCTTACCATATTTAGACAGGTATTGTCCCACAGCTGCATCCCGTATCTACTGATATAAGCAGGGAGTAACTCAGTCAGTTGTACTATCTCTGATTTTCACACACATGCAGTTCTCAGTAATTTTCCACTTCACCATACCCCTGTGAGAAATACTTCTGCAGGCCACACAATGTCTTATACTAACACATGTTACACATTTTATTTCCCACACTGGTTTTGAACATAGTAATGATGTACACACATAATATATTTCCACAATTTCCCCCTTTTGAAGTCACCTAAGACTTCACCCCTATTTGAAGATGCTTCATAAAAGATTTTAACAATCATTACAACCTGTGGAGCAGAAGGAACTGTTTGTCATCATGCTTCTTGACCCTGCCTCCAATGCCATGCCATGTGCCCAGGGACTATTGCCTGTCCGGCCTTTGTAATCCCAAGGATGCTTACAACCTTCTAAGTCTTGACAGGGAGTATTGACCCCTCTAACTGGAGGGTGTCTATCCGTGCTTTATTCCATAGTCTGTCCAAAAATGCCAATGTAATATTCTACCATCCTTCTGCTCCCTAGACAGTAATACATATCAGACGCCCTGTCAATTTCAAAGGTACCTGCAATGGAAGATAAGGATTAACAATATGGTGAAACACAAAATACCTCTTTTTTTTTTTTAAAGTTCAGAGTGTTCAGTTCAGTTCTTCGGTGGGAGAGCAACTACGACCACCAGTGAAAGAGAGGAAAGCTCAATCACATCCGCCTCTTCTGTGTGATGTCCTGGTCTCCACTCACAGGTGTAGACTGACCTGGAGCTAAGTGGTCTCACCAGGGGATTATTCTGCCCCTATTGGTGGGACCACTGATCTGACGGTGCACCTAAGGTGTAGACTACCCTTTAGGTGTAAATGAACGCTTTCTCACCCTAGGGGATTATTCTGCCCCTTGAATTGGGTGAGAAGGGTATTCTGGTGTGCTGGTGTTGTCCCTCAGGTTCTGCTGGACCTCTGGCAGCGATCTCTGTGGTGCCTCTGCTGCTGCACACTGGCTCCAATGATACCACGTGTCTCCTTTGCCCTTGACCCTCACCGCATGTGAGGTTCTCTCTGTGACCTGGAATGGACCCGTCCACCTGGGCTCTGACCACTTCCGTTTGATGACTTTCAGAAGGATCCACTCCGCGTCTGAGGTGGTGGCTCGAGCCTCGGATGGTTGGGCGGCCACCTGTTTTGAGAATGCTGCAACCAAGCTGTGGAGAGATCTATAGTAATCATGGTGAGACATAGATTGTTCACATTCAGTCAGAAATGGCAACCTGGTATGTGGGCCTGGAAAAGGTCTTCCAGTCTGTAGTTCATGGGGCATCAACCCATGTCTCTGGCTCACTGAGCTTCTTACTGACATCAAAGCTAAAGGTAATGCTGTCACCCAATTCATTTTAGTCTGTGCACAGATTTTAGCCAATTTGGTTTTGATTGTCTGGTTCATCCTTTCCACCTTCCCTTGGGATTGGGGATGGTACACTGTTCCAAAGGAATGTCTCAGTCCCAAGAACTTTTCAACCTCTCTAAGTTCTTCATTTTTGAAGTGTGTGCCGTTATCTCACCTGATTTTTGCAGGAAAACCGTGCCTGGGGATGTAGTGATTAATCAGACACTTCACCACTGTTTTGCTGTCTTCCTTTTTTGCTGGCCAGGCCTCTGGCCAACCGGTGAACGCATCCACAAACACCAAAAGATATCTGAACCCATTCACTCTCTCAGTCATGTCTGTGTAGTCTATGATGATTTCCTTACCTGCTACCGGGTCCACAGGGAACTTACCTGGTGCAGGCTTCAGAGTGGGTCTCACATTGAATTGTTGGCAGGTGCTACACGAGCTTATCCAATGACGTCTGTTTCAGGTATGGATGCCACCAGTGCTCAAGACTCTTCATCATTTGTGCAGTTCCTGCATGTCCTGGTCCATGTGCTTCTTCCAGCGCTGCTGTGGTCAACCCTGGGGGTAGGATGGGACGTCCATCTGGACTTCTCCATAGTTCATCCTGGTCTTTTCTTCCCCCTCTTGCCTTCCGGACTGATTTCTCTTCCGGTGAGGCCCCCTTTGCAGTCTACTCGCCTCCTCCAGAGTCGGTTCTGGTGTCCATTCAACTTCAGAGTTCATCAAGATGTGTATGGGCAGATATCCAGCTTTGGTTTTGGCTGCTTGCTCTGCAGCTTGATTTCCTTGAGCCAGCCTAGTGTAGCTGTTATCATGTCCTTTGCATTTTATGACCGCTACTTCTTGGGGAAGTAGTAGGGCCTCAGCTAGTCTTCTCATTTCTTGCTCATGTTTAATGGGTTTTTGTCCTGCTGTTCTAAACCCTGTTCTCATCCATTGCTTTAGTTCTATGTGCACTGCTCCCGTGACATAAGCTGAGTCTGTGTAGATGTTCACTTTTTGTCCTTCCCCTAGTTCTAGGGCTGCTATTACTGCTAGCACCTCTGCTCTCTGTGCTGATTGGGTGTCTGTCAGCCCTTCTGCCTTAAGAGTCACAAAGTTCGTTCCTGTGTCTTCCACCACCGCATAGGCTGCTTTCAGACCCTCTGTGTCATGTCTAAAACAACAGCCATCTGTGTACAGGTTTCTTGCTTCTGTCAGTGGTTCTCCTTGTAGGTCTGGTCTGATTTTCTCACTTACCGCAACTTTTTCGGCGCATACGTGGGGCTCTCCTTCTGTCATTCTGTCTGCCATGTTGATCCCTTCATGGCTGTAGATGATATTTGGCGCCTCCAGCACCTTACTCAATCTCTGTTGTCTCAATGGTGAGAGTGTGAAAGTTTTGGAATTGACAAATGCCACTACTCCATGTGATGTTAGAATATGTAGTGGAGGTCCCATCACTACGTGGGCTGTTTTTTGAATTATTTTTGCCAACCCTGCTGCATGTCTGGTACATTCATGGTGTCTTTGTTCCATGTTGTCAAGCATCACGCTAATATACATTGGTACTGTTCTTACTCCCCCTTTTTTCTGGAACAGCACCCCGTTTGCGGTGTGTGCTGTTACAGAAACATCCAGGTGAAAGGGCAATGTGTAGTCTGGATGTGCCAAGTGAGCAGCTTGGGAAAGGCTGGTTTTAAGAGCAATAAATGCTTCCTCTGCTTCTGTTGTCCATTCTAAAGGCGCTGTCAAATGGCGCATGCCCTGTTTCTTCACTAAGTTGCGGAGTGGGGCAGTTAGGTCAGTGTATCCTGGAATAAATGACCTGCTGTATCCGGTGAGTCCCAAGAAGGAAAGCATGTCCTTCACCCGCACCGGTTTTGGATGAGAAAGGACAGCAGATTAATGTGAAGGGGACATTCCTGTCCTTGGCTGAGAGATTACCCTGCCCAAGAAATCCACCTGTTTCCGGCAAATTTGTAGTTTGGCTTTGCTGACCTTGTACCCAGCTTTTGCTAGGTGTGAGAGTACCACAGCCGTGGCCTCCAAGCATTCAGAAACAGTGGGTGTTGCCAAAAGAATGTCATCCACGTATTGGATCAATGTGGTGTTCGGTGGGAGGGGACAATCTTGGAGGGAGTCCTTAAGGACCTGATTAAATATCCCGGGTGACAGAGCAAAACCTTGCGGCAAACGTGTGTACCGGTATCTGTAGGATTTGTATGTGAAGGCAAAGATGTCTCTGCATTCTTCCGCTAGAGGCAGGCAGAAGAAGGCATTGGCAAGATTGATGCAGGTGAACCATGCATGTTCGGGGTTTAGATTGGGAAGAGCAACATAAGGATTGGGCACTGGAACTGTAGGAGTGGAAAGTGCTGCATTTACAGCTCTCACGTTGTGGGCCTTTCTCCATTTCCCAGTGCCCTTCTTTTCTACTGGTAAGATGGATGTGTTCCAAGAAGAGCCGTCAGCTGGTTCCAGCACCCCAGCGTTCCACCGCCCTTCTGTGGTGTCAGAAATTCCACTTTCGGCTGCTGGTTTGTGAGGGTACTGGGATTTCCAAATGGGTCGGTCAGTGTTAAGCTGGAAAGTGATGGGAGAGTACTGAATGAGTCCCACGTCCGTGGGGCCCTCAGCCCAAAGTGAAGATGGCATGCTCTGAACTACAGCTGCAGCCATTGGATGATCTGTTTTTTTCTCTCCCATGATGTCTTTCAAGTTGCACATGTTCCAAGGTGCCAATGTCTGTGGACATGTTAGTAATGCGGTAGGTGTTACATGAGGGGGAATGAGATAGATTGGGTGTGGATAAAGAATGCCAGTCAGTGAGAGCTAGGGAGCGTTTTAACACTCCTCCCAGCTCGCGGGCTTCGTGAGCAGGGTGGAGCGCCAGTGAAACATGGGGTACACCATCAGACCACATTTTAAACCAGTTCTCTTGTTCTGTAGACAGCTGCAAGGAGGCTACGACACCTTCAAGGGCTACATAAATGTCTGCGGTGGCGATCTCCCAGGAAGTCCCCTCCAGCTCCTCAGCAAAGCTTTCCTGATAACACTCACAGTTATTCCTGTCATAGAACAGGGTGACATGTGGCGGGTCAGGGGGAGGGACGTAGGGCGCCAGGGTCGAGATCCAGGATTTCCATCGAAGGAAGGACGAGAGGATGCCTCCGCCCGCTGTGTTTTCTGGATGCAGGAGGACCCAATATATGTCAGCCATAGGGTCAGCCGGGGGTTGTATGAGATACTGTCCGTGAGAGAGGCGGGAATTGTTGCCACAGGCTAGGTGAGTTCCATTGGGCAGATGCACAGACAGTCCATCAGGTCCACATAAAATGGTGGCTCCCATTTTAATCAACATGTCTCTGCCCAATAAGTTGACAGGGGTGTCCGCTGACACCAAATAGCTGTGGTTCAAAGTCTGTCCCCCTATCTCGGTTTTTAGGGGTTTGGTGTAAGGTAGGACCTGTTTAGCCCCAGAAAACCCCATGACAGTGGTAGTCCTTTTGGAGAGGGTGGTAGGAGGGGCTCGTTGAAAAGTTGAGCATGTGGCCCCAGTGTCCACCAAAAACGGAAGAATTTGTCCATACACTGTCACGGACAGTAAGGGGTCCTCAGTCCCTCTGTCCGGGGGGTTCTGTGGGGGCCCTCAGTAGTGGTCTGGCCCAAAGCTGGGTTCATCCCAGGCTGGCAGCTGAAGTGAAGGTTGCTGCTGTTGACCTCCACGTGGTGGACCACCCCGTTCTCGATACGGGTGTCGCCCTGGGCCTCCTCTGGGTCCATACCCACGCCCATATGCCTCAAGTTTGTACGGACAGTCTCGGCTCCAATGACCCTGCTCCTCACAGTGGTAGCAAACGTCAGCACCCCCCCATCGCCTTGGTGGTCCTCCATGGAATCCACGGCCCCTTGGCCCGCCCCTGCCCCTGAACCGGCCTGGTTGGGCATGATAAGGACCAGAGGTTGCAGACCTCGGTGCAATCGTGTCCTGATGGCCAGGAAAGGGAGGAGTTTGGGGGCCCTGAGAAACCGCACCTTCATACATTATTTTGGGAATTTTGTTGTCTTTCTTCTTTTCTCCTGCTTTCTGCTTTGCTTCGGCTTTAGCAAATGGGTCTGCAAGGTCTTAAGTTCCTCCTCATCTTTCTTATGGTCCTCTCTTATTTTGGACAGGTGATGGATCAGATGGCGATTCCAAGTTCCAGCGTCCGCTCCAGCCATGTCAGGATTGTCGTCCATACTGGCTTTTACCTGTTGGGGCAGTCCTTTAAGGACAGCATCTCTGAACCAGTCTCGTTGTGCCCCCTCATTAGCTGGGTTAGTTCCTGTATGAGTTTGCCACATGGATTTGCACTGGTCCAGGTATTCCCTGGGGTTAATTTTAGGGTCCCATTCAAACTTAGGAATGGTGCGTCCCCTGGTTACAGGGTATGCTGTTCTCAATGCATCACCTAGCCAGTGGACATGCTGGGTGAAGAGGTCAGAATCCGGGGCTCTTGAGGTGTAAGCAGCAGTCTCAATCTCTCTACATGTGTGGTGTGGCATGCACCGTCCTGCCACTGCTCTATAATCTCCCAGTGCTAGTGTGGTGCCTGCCGTCAGGGTGTCTAAAGTCTGGAGCCACACTGCTGCTCCTTCAGTTATGGGGGGCAACTTGTCACAGAGAGCCGTAATGTCGCCCAGAGAGAAAGGTTTATATCTACAGGGGGCTCCAGAGCCTTGTTGCTGTAAAAGGGGATAATTGGCATTTGGGGCATAACTAAAGCCCTCTGGTTTAGCTGCAGCTTTGCGGGCTAAATGTTCCCTTAACTGTACAACTGTCTGACTGTGTATTGGGGATCCGTCCTCAGGATGGTTTTGCTGCGGATCTGCTCTGTCTTCTCCATCTTCCTGTGGCATGCTGTGCCTGTTTTCCTGCAGCTCTACAGCTGGGGTAGAGGTGTAACAAGGTGTGGGTGTGAGAAAAGGATTGGGACACAAAACCCTATCTGGCCTCCAGGATCCACTTAGCAGTAAAGCCACTGATCCCACCGGATCAGTCCCTGCTCCTTCTAAGCCAGAGCTTGGGCCGGGTCTCCCGGGTGGCCCCCGTGCCCCAGCCTCTGAAATTAGAGAAGCTGGTTGGGAGGATTGTTGTGGGGGTGAGCGAAAGGGATTTGTTAGACTGATGCCTCCTTGTTGTTGTTGTTCTTTTCTTTCTCTTACCTCTCTGTCCTGAAAGGCTGCTTTTTCCGCATCCTGAAATGAGCCAGCAGATGCTGACATAGATAATCCGGAACTTCCACTGACAGATCCAGCCCCCCCTTCTGGAATGTCCAAGCCATGCACTACAAGTGTTCCATTCTCTATTTCCAATATGGGGTACAGTCCACCAGGGGGCGGTGTGGGTGCACCAGTGAGGGAGCTGCATGGGGAGGAGGGTCTATATGGGGGCGGTCTGTCTGGGCTCATC
Organism: Girardinichthys multiradiatus; assembly: GCF_021462225.1. Classification (NCBI taxonomy): domain Eukaryota; kingdom Metazoa; phylum Chordata; class Actinopteri; order Cyprinodontiformes; family Goodeidae; genus Girardinichthys; species Girardinichthys multiradiatus. The sequence goes on from NC_061809.1 coordinate 11,029,220, forward strand.
CCCTGAGCTGATTTTGACCCCTCCTTCTTGTCTCCTCCTCTGGGTTCTTTCTGCTTCATTGTGTGCCTTCCTCCTTGTTATATCAAAAGCATGTCTCCCCAGAAGCGCTCCTCTTTTTCACATTTTTCTTTGTTGGTCTTGTACTTACCTTTGGACCACACAGTAGCTTCATTCAACTTACCTTGTGCTTCCTGTCTGAGTTTCTTAGCTGTGTTCATTTTCTTTCTAAACCAATCACCTAAATTCCACTTGTCCATCAAATTAAGTCCATCCTCCTTCATTGCTTCTCTTACCTGTTTTTCGATCTTCTTTTTCACCTTCTCACCTTCTTCCTTACCTCTCGTTTGGAGAACCAGTGCTTGCATGTTAGTCAATTGGGTTTCCAAATCTACCCATACTGGGGCTTCCGGAAATTTTCCTTCCATGTTGTTTAAAATCCTGTGAAATTAATGTTCAATTCACGCTTCACAATATGCATATAAAATCCGCTTATCACTGTATTGTCCTTGTTAACACCGCCAGGTTTACCAGACAATACAGTGCATTTACTCAACAGCAATGGTGGGCGTGCTCTCTGCTGGCTTCACCCAGTCACACACACACACACACACACACACACCCACACACACACACACACACACACACACACACACACACACAGAGTCAGCGCTTCTCACAGTCACTCCCGTTTAATATCAGCAAAAACACTTAATATTCACAATCCGCACTGCAGATGCCTATATTCAATAAATGCTTTTTATTTTCCCTCAAATAATCAAAAATCCAACCGCATTTCAGAATTATTGTCCAATTATTTAACATCGACTCCACTACCCGTCGCTTGTGAGGACCGTAATTCCTCCGTGTGTCCACTAGATGGGCCTCTAACCCTTCGTAAAATTTCTGAATGAACCTGTCACCCATCTAGAGTATGGGGCCTTTAACCCCGTTAAAAATATTCAGATGGACTTCTATGGGGCCTTTAACCCCCGTTAAAAATATTCTTTGTGATTTGCCAAGTCACAGGCCTTGAACCCAGCTATATCTTACTGCTTCGTCAAACAATAAGTTGAGACGCCACTCTCAGCAATATAAGGCCTGTAACCTTTTAAGCTTTCGTATTTTGACAAGCTACAGACGACACTCAGCAATTCTTATCTGACTCCATTTTAACACGTCCAGTTAACGCACACTCTTTTACAGTTTTGCAGAGTAAAATGACATTCAGAACCAACTGACACCCCGGTTAATTTAGCATGCACATAAGTTCAATCGGAGAGTTTGAGAGAAACAGGCTCTACCTTACCTTTTGATGATTTGTGGGCGCCCTAGATGTCAGGAGGTTCGGTGTCACACTCTCTTTTTATCCGAATTCCCTGATTCAGCCGTGAATCACGTCGGGGTCACCAAATTGTTGAAGTGTCCCTTTAACGGGGCCTTCTGTGCGTTCGTTTATTCACCGTAACCTAGAGGAATTCACAACACATTAGAATAAATCACACTCAGACACCGTTGTATTCAATTTAAATACTTGAGCCCAGGGGAAGAGAGAGCTCATGTGGTCAGGACACACCGAGATTTCTTCTGGCTCTCTCTCACTGGGCTCATTTCTTTTATTAAAACACACGAAAAATGGGCAGCGCCTTTGTTTACAATATTTTCTACACATAGTCACGTACACACTTTTCCGGCTTACCATATTTAGACAGGTATTGTCCCACAGCTGCATCCCATATCTACTGATATAAGCAGGGAGTAACTCAGTCAGTTGTACTATCTCTAATTTTCACACACATGCAGTTCTCAGTAATTTTCCACTTCACCATACCCCTGTGAGAAATACTTCTGCAGGCCACACAATGTCTTATACTAACACATGTTACACATTTTATTTCCCACACTGGTTTTGAACATAGTAATGATGTACACACATAATATATTTCCACAACTACAAAGAAAGTTCTGTGATTTCTGGATATTCTTTCACACTCTCATGAGATAAAGACAGGAATGACCCTTAACTTAAAAGAGGAATTCTTGTAGAGCCTTAATCAAGCAGAAAACATACACATCACATCTCTGTATAAATAAAAGGGTAAATGAAATTCCACCAGAAACCCCAAAAATAAGGTAAAAAAATAACAAAATTATAAATAGCATTAACTGCTTAATACCAGCAGTTAATGAATAAACAAGGTGTCTGGGTTGAATTGGATAACCACTACAACTAGTAACCACTACTGTGGTTACTAGCTGAAAAAAGGTTTCCAACCAATAACACTTGGTCTCAAAAGTGACTAATTTCAACTGTATTCAAGTCACTTTTGTCATAAAAAAAAATAATAATAATTAGTAGCCAAAGGTCTTGGCGACTTCAGTTAAAATATCTATTCTGGAAAATCTGTGTGTCAATTTAATGACATAAATATATATTCTCCACTTCAACTCAATTATAAAGTTTTCATCAGAGTGGAAAACCACAAATTTTAAAAATTGGGCAACTCAGAATTTAGAATCTAATTAGATCCTAAACAACGGACTGATGAAGGAATATTTTAAATGATTGGTGTCACAGTGCCTGACTAAACTCAACTCCCAACACATGTAGCTGTTGCGGAGATAAGCAAAAAATTATCAGGGCATCCCTACTCATAACATCATAACAATGAATGCTGGAGCTGTCATTGAAACCCTTGTAGTCCATTGTCACAAATTTACCTCATATTCTTCTGGTCTTAATATAGCCAAGGTGGCATATGAATTCCACTAATGCTGGTTGATGGATATTCAACCCATACCAAGAAATTGAAAGCACTTTATCACCATCTAGGAGGCAGAGTTAAGCTCAAATATGCATCATGTCCCAAAACTGGCAAAATAAATACCTGCATTTGTGCTGTCATTGCACTTAATTTAGCAAAAATGATTAATTTTGTAAAACAAAAATCAGCCAGTAAAGGCTGAATAAAAATACACACCACACTTTTCAGATTGTTTTTTGCAGAAAAACCCATATACACTGTCAAGCATTTAATAGATTCTTAATGATCTAGAGCAAAATGCCAAAAAAAAAAAAAAAAACACAGTCCCTCCAATACAGCTGATACATATTTTGTGACAATGCGTACTTGATTAATTTAAAACAAAGACAAAAAGTTTAAAGAACTGGAATTTCCAAATGAAAGTAAAAGGAATCAGTTACTAGAAAAATAAAATGTCAGACTTCTTATCCTTTTGCAGGGCCGAAGATCTATTTAGTCCTTTCTCACCTCTGGACACATGAAAACATCTTTCATGCCAGAAAACCCCACAATGATGGTACACCCTTTGAGGTTGTAGACAAAGCTTGCAAGCACACACACTATGCAAAGTGTTCATCAGCAGCCTCTGATGAATGAAGCAAAGCATCAAAGATGACAGAAGGTTTATACCACCAAAGCCTCTTTTTTTGTACTTCAACCTAATCAATGTTTTCCAAGTGATTAATTCTGCATCCTGTAGGTGTGAGGGCATTTCCTTTCAGATGTAATTTTCAGAAGGGAGCCTGTGTTACAGAAAAGAAGTGGCAAAGGAAAGAAGAACAACTGAAACAAAGATTGGTATTGATATGAAAGACACAAGATGTGGCTCAACCCAAAGAGAACTGATCAATGAGCTCCTAGAAGGATGCATGCTGGGAATATGGCAGTGCACTTCAAGAAGTCCAGGAGTCTCTTCTCTTCTGCTCTTTCTTTCTCAATCAGACTCATCCTTCACTTTTTTTCTGGCACTCCAGAAGTTCCCTAATACTCTCTGCAAATTTACCCTCCAGTGTTTTCATTACTTATTAAAAGCTGTCAGGCTGTGGTTGGCCTTCATTACATCATCCCCAGGAGTTCCCACATTTGGTGCAGGCCTGAGCAGAGTAGGCATTACACACACCATCCATTAGGCGCAAAGGGTGTAGGGGAAATCTGCAGAATATTCACTCAGTCTCCCCCTTTTATAAATTATCATATTACTAAACGAGGCCCATTTGCTATGTATGGTATGTTGCCTGGGAGCTCCTCCTAATAGCCGTCTATATAGCAGCAGGAGGGGGGCTTTGGACTCTGATGTATGCTGGTCAGAGCAGTGGTGGACCAGGCCATCTTTTATCCATTTTTAATTATTTTTTTAAAAAGAGCTCTTCCAGATAAATATTAACAAGAATATTTGGCACAGATAAGGTCTAAAACAATCTATGTTGCATACTTCGCCACACAGACACCACACTGATGGTATTAAGGATCTTGAGTGGGAGAAGTGGAGAAAATATCCACACAATATGCCGCGGTCAATTAGCATGTGCCATGTCGGCACGAATCGGCCATTCATCATCTGAGAGGATTTAAATCGAAAAAGTGACGTTAGCAAAGTGATGACATTTCCAGGCAGCTGAAAATGGATTCATTCATTCCTTTTTTCACAGCGCTCCACAAAATAAATCCTGTACACTGTCAGGATATAAAACTGTTAATATATTCTAAGTGACGCTGTTTTGTTTTTGCTCTTTTATTGATGAGAACTACTTATACCAAGTAGCGTGTACTAGATCACAACTGCTAGTACTAGTTGTAATAAAGACATGATAAACAGCCCTAAACCCATTTTTAATGGTGGAACATTGTAAAGTATCATTGCTCTAAATGATCCATGATACTTAAATTAAACACTTTCTCACGATTAGGTGAGAAGCTTCATCTACAGAAGATCTTATTGCTAAGTGGCATCAGATTTTGGAAGCTCTTGCGCATTGCACATTTTACTGGCTGTATGCAGGCTTACTGCTATTTTCTTTTCATACGTTTGTGCATAGTCCAGATCAGAAACTATCAGTCTTTTTTGTGCCACTTTGCAATGTTCAGTATTTATCAAATATCATTTCAAATGACTGCGATACTTTGTGATAGTTTTGCGTAATGAATCATGTTTTCAACGCTGGTGTTGGGGTCATCCATTTTGGTTGAATAGACTGACTGGGATGCGCAGTTCGAAATGCGCAGGTCAACAGTTGTCGCAGCAATGGACATCGAAGCTGACGTCATTGGAGCTTTAAAAAGCTGAGGAAACAACGTTTTCTCCGCCATTTCCAGGATCAAAACTGCATTCTCAAGTTTCTTCTCTGCTCGTAAATTCTTTTTCCTCTCTCTCAGATTAAAGTGGTATCATCTCCTAGCAACCATATCAGCCAATAGAATGACAGTGTGCAACTGCTAGGTCACAGGCTTAGTTGGGGTGCGCTTGTTTCCTTCTACTGAGCGTGCCTGTGTTGCTACAATTGATGACTGAGGGCATATTGCATTTGGCTCAGAGCGCAGTTTTGATTTGAGCAGAGAGCAAGTTTGCGCGCATGGAGGATGAAGCAAGCAGGAGGAGAAATTATCTATGGAAGAAGCATTGGATAAGAGTGCAGAAACAAAGAGTTGAGAAAGAACAGAGTATATTTCAAAGAAAGAAGTTTTAATTCCAAGCATTACTAGTTTTGATTGCAAGCATTACTAAGTTTGAGTACAAGCAGAATGAAATCCTGCTCTCAAATTGAAAAGCTTATTGCTACTGAATTTTGCAGTACAAATTATTTTGATCAATGGGTTAAATCTGTAAGTGTATTATGAATGAGGAGATATTGGTCATCTCTAGAAAGGCTGAATCTATTTTTAATTCTTTTATTTACATTTTGGTTTAGCATTTCTTATGGTAGCATTTATTCAAATGACTTTTATGACTTTAGTAGTTCCCTTAGCTGTAGAAAGTGGTGGAAGGTAACAGCTAGTTAGACATCCAGTGTGTTTTAAGTGACTTGAGTTTAAAACAAGCCAAACGTAAAAAATTCATACCATTGGGATATAACGAGGTCCCACTGATATGACGTTATTTTAGCAGATATTATTGTGTTCAACTTTACAAGAAACTGGAGGGTTCTCAATTGTATAAGGAGAATGAAAAAAGGGAAACTGTTTGTACTAAAGGTACTTTTGCTTTAAAATTAAAACATAGAAAAGATAAGCCCTAAAAAAATCATTAAACCGCTTTCTAACTGTATCTCACTGCACTATTTTCTTTTCTTACATCCTTGCAACAGGCTACACGGGTTTATTCTTGTGGCCTTCACAGCCTGGATCAGATGCTGGGTTTTCTGTCACACAACACAAACGTTTGGCACACCGAGCTTTGCTCAGACAACAGGGCACTCGGCTCAAATTAAAAAGAACACAACTGAGGCCAGTCGCAGTGGCTCCCACAACTGTAGGAATCTGTTCTGGATTTATTGGTTTCAATTTCACACCTCTCCTCTTTTAATGCCTGCTGTTTCACTTTGCTCCTCTCCTTCTGCGTGCACGCAGAGATTCTTGATTTAAAAAAAAAAAAAAAAAAAAAAAGTCTTCTCTCCGTTCTTTGGATTTAGCCTAATTTTCATCTCCTTGACTCGTTCCTTTTTGCTTTTCCAATTTTATTTCTCCTTTAAACTTTTTTATTTAAAAATCAAGAAATAAATGTGGGTCATCTAAATTAATACAAATCTAATTAACACTCCATGCAGTTACTTCAGTGCCAAACTGCCACCTGTTTGACTTCCATTTACTCAGACTTCACCAAACTAATTTCTTGACTTTAATTATGACTTTCTGCCTACTGGATTTCCCTCATTTGAATTCACTTCCTCTTCCACTTCCTCATCTTCTCTCATCAGGCCTTTCAGACACCCTCAGTCTACAGAATTGTCTGTCATCTCATTGCGGAGGCTAAAATGACCCACAGGCTTTGAATCTTAAACGAGGTTGAGAGCAGGGCAGGTTTGAACTGGACCCCGCCATATGGTGGCATCTCTGAGAGATGGAGAAAGATGGAAGGACCTAGAGAACAGGGAAAATAGATGAGGAAAGCTTATGCTGCAGAATTAAAGAGAATGAAAGAAGGGACAATACGGACATCAGCGCAACTCATGTAGCTTAATTAAAGTCCCTATTTCATCCAGGGGTTGGTAGGAAGAGGAACACAGAGAAGCAAAACACAGAGCATTAATCTGGCGCAGGATGCTTGATGGAGGCGGGAGGAAAGGGTGGTCGCAGGTGCACAACTCAAGGACTCACCTGGCAGAAGAATGTGGCTCAAAAGAGCAAAGGAGAGAAGAGAAAGCACAGAGGGGATGAGAGATTTATGCTACCTCATATGGATGATAAAAATAAAACAAAGCAAAAAGAAATATGGACCAGCTTTTGCCTTTTTAGTAAAGACAACAGAGGTCATAATTTACACCAAATTAGAATGTTAAAAAGAGAAAAAAAGAGAAATAATTACACTACTTTACCAAAAACATTTTATGTTGAATATTTATTAATACATAGAATTAAATATAACAAAGGAATGCTTTAGATTGTTTAAATCATTTTGTAGGAAATGTAAATGATACAATAACATTTATTTTTAAACTAATGGAATAGATTCTGCTTCGTTTATTAATTTAACATGTTTAAACTACATTTCTAGCTAACCTGCCCCGTCTGCTTTCAGTAAAGCCAACATGACCATTCATCCATTGTTTATATCCGCTTGTCCTTGCAGGGTCACGAGGGGGCTGTTGCCTATGTCCATTAAGCAAGAGGAGGGGTACACCAGTCCAACAAGACCACAGGTATTCATTTAAATAATTATACAATCTGGTAAGAGTTTGAGTAATTAACAGCAAACTTGTTTTTATAACCTTTCATTAAATGGTTAATAAAAAAAATATGTATTTGAGTCAACTATGCAAATGAGTGCTTTTCTATCAGAACACTTTGCCAGGGAGGAAATGTGGTGTTACATTTGTCGAAGTCAGATAAGATTTTTGGTATTTTTTTATAATAGGTTTTACAAAAGGGTACATTGGATAACAGCTGTATTGGTTCTGGGTTAATTCAATAATATGTACATCTGCATTACATCATTCTGTCCATCCATTCAGCCATCATTTCATCTCATCTCCTTAGTCTTTTGTTTTTGCAGGTTTCATTGTCAAAGCCTTATCACTGTTAAATTATCTAGAACAAATTTAAAGTTAGGTTTATGTATTTATACTCTGAAAAAAGTATTTTGAACTATGGAACTTTGAGACTGGAAAGTATGGAATTTTGACATGAAAAATCTTCTACAACCCTGTTTTCTTTAATATATATATTTAAAGGTAAACTGAGGAAATGGTGCATATTAATACACCTCAAAATCCATATAACTGACTGATTTTTAAGAAAGGTTTAGTTAACAGAAACTATAAACAATTCCTGTTTGGCCTGTATTAGCCTTATTTCCAGACTTTTTCATTTTAGTGGGTTTACTTTTATTTTGATTTATATATGCTTCAGAGTTTTTGTGTTTAGCCCTTGTGTTCTAGCAGAGTAAAGTGTGAAAATCATTAATGTGGATACAGAAGAAACACACAAAACTTTTTGCAGTAGTTTCCTTGTTTTTACACATTAACACAACTCTAAACAGCTGAAATCAGCTGGTTAATTTGTCAGGCTATCTGCTCCAATAGCCTGCTCCTGCAGTGGGCTGCTTGAGAGAACACCACTCGTAGCACTACAACAGCAGTTTGAGAAAACAATTTCCCTAAAAACAGTGATTGGTGGCGGTCATCTGCTTATTTAGGTGTCACATTAGGACAGGACATGTTAAAGGCCACCAAAAATATTTACAAGCAGCCAAATATGTCTGTCTTGTAAACAAAGGAAATGTGTAGTAGGTTGATTTCAGTCAGCTGACCAGCAATATGCAGCAACCTTTCTTTATGCTTCACTCAGGCATAAAAAACACTGGTCAGTTGTGCATTGTATTCAGCCACTCTTTAAACTACTGGAATGGTATTATTATGGAATTTCTTTCTCAATTCCAGTAGTCTTTAGGACCACATGTAGAGAAATCATAAAAGCTTAACATCTGAAAAAGTGCATAATATGCAGAATGCAACATTATATACTCACTTTAGTGTATTCTTTAAACTTTATTCTGATTTAGAACAATTTCAGATCCTCAGGGATTTATAAATCAGGTTACTGATGGTTGGAAATCTAACCATGTTGTTGGCACCAATAACAGTGGATTCATGTTGGGGTTATTTCATGTGTCACAATTAAACAGAGGCAGTGTGGCAAGATGTAAAATTAGCCTTGGGTCTGAGTCTGTTGCCATGATGCTACTTGGGGGGTTTCAGCTGAGATGCCATAAAAGGAACATCTTTAATATCAGAAATACCCATATCAATTAGAAAAAACAAATCTAATTTAAATAAGAACATACTACTCACTGAAGACATTAAAATCAACTGATATCAGTCTGCAGTTTGACGTAATAGACATAAACATAGACATAAAGGACATTCAAGATCAGGAAGAAAAAAAGTTTTTTTCTCCTTTCAAACAGCATTTAAAAAAAAAACCAGACAACTCTAGAGGGGCAAAGATACATTTAGGTGTCGAGGGTCAGATGAAAGGAGGGTTCAGGAGAATATAGGAGGGGACACTAAAGAGTAAGGAAGACAAGACATACTGGCCTGGTGCGGACTAGTGGAGCCTGGGTGTCGGAGTAGTCTCGGAGGGCCTAGGGGTGCAGACGGACTTACGGAGGAGAGGTGGAAACGGAGATCCATTCTGTCAGAACTGGGTTCATACCCCCGGGGCCATAGAACTGGGCTGGCCCATGGAGATTCTAAAGAGAAGAACAGCGGTGCTATTTATATCGTTTCAGTTTGAAGTTAAGTGTTACAGAAAGAAAGGGGAGATACACAGTAAAGGCTGAAGACATAAAGTTGATAATAGTGCATGTTTGAACTTCAGAGCATGACAAAGATCTGTGCAGGAATATTTGCTCTCATAAATCAGCCAGTAAAGGGCTGTAGCCTGCAGACAGAGGCACACCGAGCGCTAAGCATCCTTTTGTCATTGCCGGGAAGAGTCATAACACCCAACGGAGCAACGGAGGCAAGACGGAAACAAAGATGGGAGAGAAAGAATAACCCAGTCCTGCCTTGTCCCCAGCACCAAGGGAAATCTCCAACTCCAAGGTTAATTAAGCACTGGAAATGAGATCAAGAAGCTTTCCCTTTCCGACTCATTAACCAATTACAACGCTCCTTCAAAACAGTTCAGCACTCATCTCGGAGTGAACAATAATTATCTGCCAATGAAGATCAAACATCAGATCGTGCAAAGACCAAGACTTGCTTTGGCAAAAAGCCACAGGCATGATTGTGGAGGTCCAAACAACAATCACAAATTAGAACAATCTGCAATTGCAGTTCAGGTCTTTGCTCCAAAAGTACTGGGAAAGGATCAAATGATATTGTTTGAGTCATTTAAAAAAAATGACAAAAATATGATCAAATAAGTGATTAAAATCAAAGCTTCCATTCAGTTATGTATTTTTGCTGATTTTGAAGGTGAACAAGTATTGCCTGTTTTGTAAATCCTTCCGGTAGCTTAGGTCTTATGTTTGACATGGCTTTTCTAAATGCTTCTTCAGTTAAACATCGGGTTTAGTGCTTTGCAAAAGTATTTACTAGATTGTATTTTATTGGGATTTTATGTGATACACAAATAGAAAGTAGTGCAAACATAGAAGGTGATCTGGTAAAATTAGAACCATAGCTAAACGTTTTGCAAAATGAAAGGCACAAAACCCCAGTACTCATTACTCTAGACACACAATTCCCTGAGTGAAACGTGGTGGTGGCAGTATATTGCTTTGGGAATGTGTTTCTTCAGGGTTGATAGGAAGAAGACGGAGGGTAAATAGAGGGCAGTCCTAAAAGAGAACACGTTAAGAGGCTACAAAAGACTTGAGACTGGGGTGGAGGTTCGTCTTACAGCAGGACGTTGACCCAAACATACTGGCAGGGTTACAATGGCTCCAAAGGCTAGATCAACGCATGTTTGTGCATTGAAATGGTCCAGTCAAAGTCCTGACCCCAGTACAACTGCAAATCAGTGATACAATTAGAAAATCACTTTCACAGATGTTTCATCTCACCTGACTAAACATGAGGCATTTTCTAAAGAACAGGCAAAAACATCTGCTAGGAACATTCCCCAAAAGACTTGCTGCTCGAATTGCAACACGAAGTGGTTCTACAATGTATTGATTCAGAGTGGCTGAATACAAATGCATGGATAACCTGGATTTTATGGAGGAGTTTGAGTAAATAGCATAAATTCATCTACGAGGCACTTTTCAGATTTAGTTTTCTTGTAAAATTATAAATAATAAAACCATGTATCCATTTCTTTAAACATCAAAAGTGTGCACTACTTCAAAATGTAGTTTGTGAACAACCACATACACAAAATTCCATAGTCAAACATTTGCTTTTTGGATAGATTTTCTAAATCAAATTCTTATACAAATAGGTTAATTCTCTGAGTTACAACTTTTGTTGAATATTCCAAAGCTTATAATCAGCGCTAAACTCTTATTATCAGCATGGGAACAAATTAATGTTGAACATGATACCAGAGCTGAACAAAAAGCTTGATTAAAACTCCATGAAGGAAGACAGACTCTCAAAAATCTAAGTAAACATTCAGACAAAGGACTTCTAATCCTGGATGGTGCCTATTTACAGTAAGCCCTTTTATTAAACAATTTAATTATGAAATATGTTTTGGCTGTGTCCAGGATTATGCAGTCCTATGACACAAGTATTTTAGGGCCCAAACCAATAGTACAGTCAAAATCTGAGACAGCCACAGGCTATTTATCATGCAGGACATTTTTGACAAGGTCAGTTTGCGGCACCTTTCTTTAAAGGACAATTCATATAGCTTCTAATCACAACAAAAAGACATCTCGGGACATCAAACAAAAAATAAGCTTTAAGCATAGTAGTTGGTTAAGTTCCATGATTTTTGACATTTCCTGATAAATCCCGACTAACTCTTAGCTGCTGTTTTGTGCTGTCAGCCTTTGAAAAATATTGTCTCATGTACTGACCTGAAAAGTAATAATTCAGGACCAATGTGTTTGTTTTTGAGTACAATCACCCTGTATGCTTTTTTGTTGAAGGCAATATGCAGGACCATCGCACTCCTGGGGGCTCCTACTCAAACTAATAGAGCATCCAAAATTGGTCCACAAAGACTTTGTTAATTGCTTCTGTGTGTGTGTTACCTGAATATACAGTATTTCAATTTCAAATGCCCACCACTGCATTAACTATTCAAACTTGGATTTATTTAATTATTTTTCTTTTTTTTATCATGACGAGTGCAGCATTGAAGAGTAAAAAGAAGAAAATGTGCATATTGTCCAGAAATCTAATTGCTTTAAAGTCAGTCAATCAGTCATTTTCTACCGCTTATTCCATAGTGGGTCGCGGGGCAGCTGGTGCCTATCTCCAGCAGTCTATGGGCGAGAGGCAGGGTACACCCTGGACAGGTCGCCAGTCCATCGCAGGGCAACACACAAACAACCATGCACACACTCATTCACACACCTAAGGGCAATTTAGAGTTACCAATTAACCTAACAGGCATGTCTTTGGACTGTGGGAGGAAGCCGGAGTACCCGGTGAGAACCCACGCATGCACGGGGATGCAACAGTGCTACCAACTGCGCCACCGTGTTTTAAAGTGTTTTAAGTAAATATAGAGTAAGTATTATATACAGTCAAATTCAATCAATTTAAATCTGCATTCCGATGAAAATATATGATAAATATATAATATTTATTCATTTAAATTAAAGATGTCAGCTAAAAGATTAAGCCCATTATAATAAAAAAAATAATAATGAGAACATAGGGAGATTACAGCTGAAATGGGCTTGAGTTGTAAGTTACTTGAGGTTTAGTGTATGAAGGTGTTAGTATCTATATACATTCTTGAACTCAGTTACTGAAAGGAATATGCAAAATGATGATAATAATAATAGTTTTGTAAATCATTTTTAAACTAATTACTTCTGTATATTTAATTAGAGTTTGGTTTGTTGCAATGTCCGTGGCATCGACCCAGCTGCTGCTTTGAGGCTTAGAAAATAAAAATAAAATGGTTTCCAGATATTATTAAAAAGAGAATTAATATATTTGTGAATGTAATCATTTTTCTCCAAAAATCACTATATTTAGTAATAAGGTTAGTTCATATGTTATAATACATTTCAATAGATATTGACTTAAGAAGAATAGTTTTCTTACCGATAGAGAAAGAAGAAATAGATAATTTATGTGGAAGGTTGTTCACTTCAGCGGAAATGCAAAGCAAATGGAGTGATGGAGAAGAATTTAAAATAATTGAGACATTAATTAAGAATCTTATAAAGAAAAACTATATGTATAACTGCACTGCATCTGTTGGATTACTGTCTGGATTGGGCATAGACAGTTCTGTGCTCAGACTAAATTTCATCTTGTTTGAACAAAGTAAAACTTGCTGCATGAAAGAATTCCCACTTGCATGAGTGTATGACATGAAAAATAAATGGAAGAAGCAAGACACTCCTTTTGTATAACCTCATTTAACAATAAGGTTTGCCTTACATGATTTATAGATTCCAAATGCATGAGAATGGGCAGATGGAATGTGCTGCAATCCATGTTATTATCCTGAATAAAAAAAACAGGTATGAGTAAAAGAGGATGTGGATTTAAATAAAACAGAAGGGAAAAAACCTGAAAAGTAGAAGGCAGAGAGATGGACCAGATAAATTCACTGTCGGTTCTTGCACACACCTCTCCTGTTGTTCATTTGTCTCAATTAGCAAGTGTCCATTCGGCTTGTATAGCCTGTAAATTTATCCCACCCAGCCATCCATTTCCTTTACCTTTTCTAATTTTCCTCTGCACTGCCCCCTTCTTCGTTCATTTAGCTATATTTACAAACTGACATACATGTCTTCTGCTAGATGAAAACATTTACTGAGACTTTCTGAGAATATTTTCTGCATTTACTTAATTTCTGATATAAAAACTATGAAATGTGTCCAAAAGCAGTAAACTGGCATTCTGTTGAAGACATGTGGAAGAAGCTATAAAACTGAGCCAGTCTGAGCTTGCAATAGTATTCCCAAATTTAGTAAAAATAATCTAGTTCCATTGTATTTACACAAAAGGTTAACACAAAACACCAGAACATAATCAAAGTGCTTGACTTCAAAAGAGAAAATCAAAAATTGTTTTTTCTACTGCATGCTAAAATAACAGTGATTATTAGTTCTAATAAAATAAATTTGTTTTATTTATTTTATTTGATAAGACTTAAAACATCCACTAAATTTAGTCAAAGTTATACATTTTTTGCCATCTTGCTCTTTATTTTAACACTGGCAGTCTAAGAAGCTGATATTAGGAGGTTAATTAGTCAGGCTTTCCACTCAGGTAGCCATCCTGCCCACTGGCATTTTGAAACATCTTCACCATAATAGGGGGGATTGGTGTTCCTCCTTTCAGTTTCCAAAACATGGCTGTTTTTTGTGCAATCATAAATCTTAACAGACAAATTTGTCTTCGTAAGCATGGGAAATGTGTAGCAGCCTTCCTTCAAACAGCTCAGCAGCAACGCGCAGCTACAGGTGGGGGAGGGACAGCTCTGTTGAATACAACTTAAGTCACTCCCACACTTTCTCTGGCATTATTCATTAAAAAGACTTTAAATCATTGGAAATGTATGATTCAAGCAGTTTTGAATCCAGTAACTGACTCTATGTCTGGTGAACATGTTTAATGTTTGCTGATGTTTGATCCATTCTGGTGGGGTTTTCATAAATTATCATATGTTATTTTCTGCTCTGTTTTAGTGACTTTGATATTTTGATTTCTATGCATAGACTAACATAAAAATACACAAACACCTGGTAAACTACTCAAAAAACCCTGACACTAATCTGCTATGGGACACAATTTGGCTAATCTAGTTCTAAAAAAAAAACTAAAAAAAACGTGATAAGCTCAAATCTAGTACTCACCATTACCTGTTAGTTTAACAACTCCATGATAATTCGTTGCTGATTCTCCAAAGTAGGACTGCACCAACCAGGGCAAAAATCCCTAGACCAAGAGATGAAAAGAGCAAATCCATTAATAAGAGTCTGTTTCCCGGTACTACATTTCTGCCCCTTGACACAGATGCTCATAGTGTCTCTTGCAAATACCATTTTACTGTCAGCACTTGTGTTAAGTGTGATATTAATCATTAATATTTCATGCTCCATGTCTGGGTAGTTCCCTACATTTACATAGACAACCTTGCGATAGCATACATGAAACCATTGTTCTGCCTGGGGTGTCACTCCATTTGAGTTTCAACCTGGCTTTTCGTGTTTCCATTGGAAATAGCCCTCCAGAGATTATGGAATTCGGGAGCCCCCCCTGTGCACTGAATAAATCAGCTTTACAGGCTTCCAAGTGGTTACAAATAGATAATCTTTCATATAAACACACACACAATGATCAGGTAGTTCAAATGTTGAAGAGTTTTGTTAAACAGACCAAATTAAAAAGGTAAAAAAAAGTGTTCTTGAATATATAAATTGATTTTAAGAAAACTAAAGCTGTGCTTAACATGCATTCTCTGTGGCCAAACACACGGTTCTGTTCTAAGCTTCTTTGCATGTAAACTCTTTAACTTTTAGAACTTGTTAAAGTTCCTCTGTTATTACAGACACTCATTTGTCTCCACCGATGAGACCCTATTTTTGCATTATACTTTAAAGATTAGTTGTTGCCATATTAACTAAAGTTGCTTATTCATTCTGAATGTCTCTAGAAATCTATAAGTTTTTCCCCGGTTATCCTGATGCTACAGTGTGATGTTGCACTTTAAGTCCAGGTTTTAAATGTCTATAATACTGTGTGCAAAGAAGGGCATTGCATTTGCCAAGGCATTAAAAGTGATTGAATTGATTACATTTAAGTTAAAATGTCATGAAATTGGAGTGCATGTTGCGATTTACTTTTGAAAGATTATACTGCCTAGGGTCACCAACAAATAATTGTAGGCATAAAATGCCATTTCTTTTGCTTGTTTGTTGTAAGCAAATTTAATAAAAATAATTTCCTCATTATTGGTTGTTCTGGACCTTCAACCTTATCTAAAAATCTAATTTCTAGACGTTTGAACATGATGTTTGAGAGTTTCAGCTATATACAGTGCCTTGCGAAAGTACTCGGCCCCCTTGAACCGGTCAACCTCATGCCACTTTAAACATAAAGATATAAAATTTAATTTTTTTGTGAAGAATCAACAACAAGTGGGACACAATCGTGAAGTGGAATGCAATTTATTGGATGTGTCGAACTTTTTTAACAAATAAAAAACTGAAAAGTGGGGCGTGCAATATTATTCGGTCCCTTTACTTTCAGTGCAGTAAGCTCACTCCAGAAGTTCAGTGAGGATCTCTGAATGATCCAATGCTGTCCCAAATGACTGATGATGATAAATAGAATCCACCTGTGTGTAATCAAGTCTCCGTATAAATGCACCTGCTCTGTGATAGTCTCAGGGTTCTATTCAAAGCGCAGAGAGCATCATGAAGACCAAGGAACACACCAGGCAGGTCTGAGATACTGTTGTGGAGAAGTTTAAAGTTGGATTTCGATACAAAAAGATTTCCCAATCTTTAAACATCCCAAGGAGCACTGTGCAAGCAATCATATTGAAATAGAAGGAGTATCTGACCACCGCAAATCTACCAAGACCCGGCCGTCCCTCTAAACTTTCATCTCGAACAAGGAGAAGACTGATCAGAGATGCAGCCAAGAAGCCCATGATCACTCTGGATGAACTGTAGAGATCTACAGCTGAGGTGGGAGAGTCTGTCCATAGGACAACAATCAGTCATACACTGCACAAATCTGGCCTTTATCGAAGAGTGGCAAGAAGAAAGCCATTTCTCAAAGATATCCATAAAAAGTCTCGTTTAAAGTTTGCCACAAGCCACCTGGGAGACACACCAAACATGTGGAAGAAGGTGCTCTGGTCAGATGAAACCAAATTTGAACTGTTTGGCCACAATGCAAAATTATATGTTTGGCGTAAAAGCAACACAGTTCATCACCCTGAACACACCATCCCCACTGTCAAACATGGTGGTGGCAGCATCATGGTTTGGGCCTGCTTTTCGTCAGCAGGGACAGGGAAGATGGTCAAAATTGATGGGAAGATGCCAAATTACAGGACCATTCTGGAAGAAAACCTGTTGGAGTCTGCAAGAGACCTGAGACTGGCACAGAGATTCATCTTCCAACAAGACAATGATCCAAAACATAAAGCCAAATCTACAGTGGAATGGTTCACAAATAAACGTATCCAGGTGTTGGAATGGCCAAGTCAAAGTCCAGACCTGAATCCAATCGAGAATCTGTGGAAAGAGCTGAAGAGTGCTGTTCACGATCGCTCACCATCCAACCTCACTGAGCTCCAGCTGTTTTGCAAGGAAGAATGGGCAAGAATTTCAGTCTCTCGATGTGCAAAACTGATAGAGACATACCCCAAGCGACTTGCAGCTGTAATTGCAGCAAAGGGTGGCGCTACAAAGTATTAACGCAAGGGGGCCGAATAATATTGCACGCCCCACTTTTCAGTTTTTTATTAAAAAAGTTTGACACATCCAATAAATGTCATTCCACTTCACGATTGTGTCCCACTTGTTGTTGATTCTTCACAAAAAATTAGAATTTTATTTCTTTATGTTTGAAGCTTGAAATGTAGCAAGAGGTTGAAAAGTTCAAGGGGGCCGAATACTTTCACAAGGCACTGTATATTACAGGATCAAGTATTGCTTTGTTTCAAATGTATGCAGAGTGAGGACTTCGAAGGATTATGCCGAAACAACTGAGACCAATGACAAACATGGTCGTTTTAAGATAGAAAGTTATTAACTGTAACATTCAGGTGCTTCAGATTAGGAGAGTTGGACTACAAGTTACGTGCTAGAGGACTGGAACCTCACAATGGCTAAAAATCAGCCAAGATGTGAAGAAATTAACTTTTAAAAAGGCCTGTAAAAGAATTTCCTAAGTAAATTTGAAAGACTGGTCCTTGAGGCAAAGAGTTTAAGCTGAATGGTCCCGTCCTCACTGTCCTTCTGAGAGCTGGATGGTAAGGGAGATGCAGACAGCAATATGTTGTCCTCTGTTGATGCTTTATCTAGAAGAGTCCATTAGAGGATCCACACTGGTTTGACTGACAGGTCAAAGCATGGAGGAGAATCTGCAGGAAGACAGCTGTGAATAATTTCTATTAAAGACCCCTGTAATATTTACAGCTTCTGGATGAGATGAGCAGAAGAAGGAGAGGTCTATTTATTGTGATTTGTCGTATGCTACAATCTTTAAGGGCTTAATAAAGGACACCTTCTTGTCAAATCGTTTGCCACAAAATGTACGGCGCAGCCGAATGAACCCCACTTTGGGTTTAAATTATGGTTGGCAACAAGGAGGTGAACCGTTTAACCCAACAGTTTCAACTCTGAGTTAAGACTATAACAGTTCACAAATATACAAAATCATGAATGGAAATTTCTTTATTTAGAAGAAATCAGGAATATTGACTGAAGCCTACAAATGAGTTTTGTCCACTGGATTGATCCCTCTCTCACCCCTCTCTGGTGTTCAGACGTATATCCCATATAAAGAATTGAATGTGTCTAAAGTCCAGGTGCAACTTACATGATGATTTTCCAGTCTACTTTCCTGAAGGCTCTAATAGCTCTAGACTTTTCTTGAGTGCCCTTACCCTAACCCCAAAATCTAACCTGGCCAGAATCAAGTTATGTCTTATGAAATTCATGCTTATTAAATAATAAATTACACAATCATGAGGTTTATCTTATAGCAAGGGCCTTTGTTTTATATTTTTGTAAAGATAAAAAGAATGAAAAGGAGGCTCAGCAGTAGTATTTCCTCCATGCTCAGTTATGGCTTTCCTTCTCTTCTCTTCCCCTGTCCTCCCATTTCAGATCCCTGTTATCCAGTTGATTGACCAAACCCTTTAATCACACTATCTAGAGAATGGAAATAGCTGTGGCTAGATAATTAACTGCCAGATAATGGATGCCCTTTTTTCCAACAGCGATCCTCTCCTCCCTTGTTTACTGGTCATTTCTGGAACAAGTTTACACCTAATTGACTATTCATCACAAGCCATCTGATGCTCGCCATGAGGTACTTTTGCCAAAAGCGCCAGGCTTTTACCTTCCTGAATACACATACATGGACAAACAAAGACCAAATAAATTCAGCAGGCTCAAAATAAATATTAATGCACAAATACATGCACAAATACATGGATTAGAAGAAAGAATATAATGAGATTATATATTTCTAAAATGAAATTAAGCAAAAACAAAGGTACAATGGCCAAAAGTTATGGAAATGAGGAAAATCTGCGTTTTAAGATTTCTGTTGACCTGTTGCTATGGTATACAATCAGTGTAGAAAAAAATATATATTTCCAGCACAAATATATATATTTGCACAAATCACATTGACGCAATTAGTCCATAAATATACATTCAAAACTTTTACAATTAACTTGTATATTGTAATCAGCTTCTAGACAAAATCATGAGTGATGACCAATTCTTGTCTTTGTAGAGCTATGAGTTTATCACTATTTATCGACTTCTCTTTATCCAACTGCTTCTCAAATAATCACCACAGTTCCTCACTAGGGTTAAGATCTGGGGAAATTGCTTATGCAAATTGTGCATAGATGTTAGAAAATGTGGCTCAATGGTATTTGGCAGAATTACGAGTATGCTCTCACCCTTAGGTGAAAAGCAACTTGATGAATGGATTTTATTAGGATGCTTCACTTTGCACCAGTCTTCTTGTACTTGTAGCAGAATTTCAATCCGTCCTTGATGTTTTTCATGGACAGAAGAGGTTCTCTGTTGCCCTTGTTGTCGTGACACCATTGTCTAAGTCTTCAGGTCACGATGCAAGCTCTTTACTGGTGGCTAATTGATTCTGCAATGCACTCCTCAAAATAAGACTGTCGTTTTGCCTGCTAGTTACTCTTGAATGTCCTGGAGTGTTCTTAAATTAAATTGAACCTCACGCACTGCAGTTCTTAAGGACTTCATGATAACATGTAGTGGGGTTCATTAAACTTGTGTTAATGTTGGATTTCCTCATCATACAGTAGAAGGTGTGGGAGCTTGATTGCGTTTTTGAATTGTGTATACTGTGTATACAGCCCAGGTTCACAGTTGATCACGTTGTCTAATATTTATTCTAACTGAGAAAAATTTGAGGAAACTTTGCAGCTAATGAAAAAGCAAGGCATCATGTGAAGGGTTCCAATGTAACATGTAGATTGTTTAATCCATGTCAGGTTCAGTCTCCTCCTCAAACATAGACGTTCAAGTATCATGAAGTCTTGTTTATGAGTGATGGTTAGATGGAGTTGGAGATGAATATGGACTTTGTCTTTAGTAATAAAGCATTGCCCCAGTTTGTACATCTACATTCTGATCCTAACCTATAGTCATGAGATGGTCATGACATGGGCTTGGAAATAAAACCCTCTATTAAATTAAGTCTGTTTCAGAAGAGTGTCTTTCCTGGAACATCCTCACATCGGCGGTTTGAAGGTGACCAACCCATCAAACACAACCTCGTTAAAAATTGCTGCAGCCCCTTAGTATTGTTTTCATCCTCCTGCCAGCCTACCTTACAAGTTTCTATCTTCGATTTTCAAAAACTTTGGAGAATCATCCAGTTCCTGTAATATACCATACCATACCAACTTTATTTATAAAGCACTTTATACACAGACAGGACCAAAGTGCTGTACACAATCATAAAAACAATGCAAAATGGAAAAAGATTGAATATAAAATACATATTAATGTACAGACACAATAAAACAAGTAAAAACATCTCACATTTTGCCAAATACCAAAGAAAAAAGATGAGTCTTAAGGAGTGACTTAAAAACAGTGAGTGAAGAGGCCTGTCTTATGCCCAAAGGAAGATCATTCCAAAGCTTGGGAGCTGCCACAGAAAAAGCACAGTCCCCTCTGAGCTTGCATTTTGTTTTTGGCACCTTCAGGAACAACTGATCAGCTGACCTGAGGGAACGTGACGGTGTGTAAGAATGTAACAGCTCAGACAGATAGGGAGGGGCAAGGCCATTAAGAGCTTTAAAACAAATAAAAGGATTTTAAAATGAATCCTAAAATGTACTGGCAGCCAATGTAAGGAAGCTAAAATAGGGGAGATATGATCAAATTTCCAGGTGCCTGTAAAAAGACGCAGCATTTTGTACCCTCTGGAGCTGGGAAACATATAAATCACTGACTCCTATATAAAGTGCATTGCAGTGATCCAGCTGTGTGGTCACAAATGCATGGATTATTGTTTCGAAATGCTGTCTGGAAAGGATATGTTTTACTTTGGCTAGCTGCCTTAAGTGGAAGAAACTGGATTTTACAATGGCTCTAATATGTGCTTCCAACTTAAGACCAGCATCCATCTTGACCCCAAAATTTGTGATAACCGGCTTGACATACTGGGCCAGAGACCAAAGATTAGTCAGGGAATCTGCAGTCGATCTGCCAAAAATCACTACTTCTGTCTTATTTTCATTTAGTTTCAAGAAATTTAGGGCCACCCAGGCCTTCAAATCATCCAGACATAATTGCAGAGACCAAAGAGAGGTGGAGTCTGCATTTTTTAGTGGTAAGTATATCTGTGTCTCATCTGCATAACAATGAAAAGCAATCCCATATTTTCTAAAAATAGAGCCAAGAGCGAGGCGGTACAACAAAACAAGAAGAGGACCTAGAACTGAGTCCTGTGGGACACCACACGACAGTGGAGCAGAGGGGGACCTATGGGCATTAAGACATACACAAAAAGTATGGTTGGCCAAATATGATCTAAACCAACCCAGAGCTTTGTGACTGATGCCCACCCAATGTTCCAAACGGGAAAGTAAAATGCCATGATCAACTGTATCAAAAGCAGCTGATAAATCCAACAGTACCAAAACAATGCAGTCACCAGAATCAGTTGCTAAAAGTATATCATTAAAAACTTTTAAAAGAGCTGACTCTGTGCTATGAAATGGTTTAAAACCGGACTGAAAAACCTCTAAAATATTATGTTCTTCAAGATAATCCATTAGCTGATTATAGACTACCTTCTCAAGAATTTTTGACATAAAAGGCAGTTTAGAGATGGGTCTATAATTTGCCAGAACAGTGGGATTCAAAGATGGTTTCTTGAGTAGAGGGTGCAGAACTGCGTGTTTCAGAGTTTTTCGAACAACACCTGAGGACAAGCTACTATTTACAAGAGCAAGGACTGTTGCCCCAGTCCTTGCATATAACTGTTGCCCCACAGTTTCTCCAGTTATTGACAACTATATTCATTGCTATGTAAATAAGGCTGTATATCTTTTGTACCCCTTCCCTGACTGATATATTTGTACAGTGAGGTTACTTTAATCCTTTGTAAACTCTGGAAAGTATGGCTTTAGATAAAGGATGCAAATGTGAAAAGGTTTGGACAATTCTACTCGGAGAGCCGAACTTCATTTCAGATAAATTGCACTGAAAAAAATTGATGATAAACTGGGAATTTAAAGAGTAAAACTGAAAATGAATCAAAGCGTGTTGGCTAAGCATTAGTTAAGAGATGTGCATACTTATGTAACCACGCTAATGTACTTTTTATAGTTCTGTAAATTTCCCCATACATGATCTCCTATTTTAACATCACAAAAACAAGTATTTTAACAGTGGCTGAATTAGTTTTGAGAGATACTGCATGTTAAGGTTCTGAAAATAAATGTGGCATCAGAGGGAGGATCTGTTATTATAAAAAGTACAGAAAAAAGCCAGTAAAACTTGACTGCCTGCAGAGTTGTACATGACTTTTCATCAAGACCGCTGCATTTTTGCCATCAGGCGAAACAGAACGACATTCACATTTTGCCCCAATTAAAGTGTGTGACTCTGTGGAAAGCTACAGGATAAATTGCCTCCTAATCAGGCAGGTGTGCTGTGAGGACTCTGGGCGTCAGAATGTTTTAGATCATTCCATTTATTACCAAGTTGATTTAATCAGCACTGCCCGATGATTTGATGAATTGCTCTAATAAGGCGCTTGGTGAATTGTTAATCTTTGGGCCAAGACATGGCATTCGAAAAGTCTTTTAACGCTGCCAACACGGATAAATAATTATGATCATTAAATGTGATGGTAACATATGGACATGGAAGGCAAAAAAAAAAAAGGAAAGAAAAAAGGTGGGAATCACTCTCCAGAATTTGTATGAGCTTATAAAGCCTGTGCACCATAATTAAGAAGCAAAAAATACAATTATAGGTTTATAAATTAAGATGAAGATCAGTGCATTTAAAGTTCACTTTTTTGTGTGGTCATGAACACACCAGGACAGCAGCTTGTTACCTTTACCTCATAATCCAATTTATCACCAGAGCATGCAGCAAAGGACAGCATGTCCAAGGTTTTATGCTCCAAATACTATATTTTCATGCCTAATTTACACACACAGAAGATTAATGAAACAGTAGTTGTTCTATGAGCAACCGTCTGTGTGAGTGTGTGTGTGTGAGAAAGAGACAGACTCTCTGGCTTTAAATCAACCTACTGAATGTGCTGGGAGCTCATGCAGAGAGAAAATAGAGTGCTATGGTGGAGGTCTGCCCCATGTGTCTCCCTGAAGAGCAAACAGTGGCACACACCCACATATGGGAAAAACAAATGGTAATTTATTTGGTAAGAAGCTTTTGTGTTAAGAATTATATTTTAATTTTATGCCAATATGTGACAGATTTTCTGTTTGATTTGTCTTTCAGTAATTGTAATGGCAATCTCAGGCTGTATTTACCGCAGTTAATAATGCATGGGTTTGATCCTCTGACACAATCTATTCTGCTCCAGTTTGTATGCCTGTGTACTGTTTGGGTTTGCCATTTGTTTAGTTAAATCCTATGGATGGAAATATACTTGGCTTGCTGTTACTTTATTCTCATCTGTTATGTGTTCAAAGCTCTGATTGATATGGATCTGTCAATGATTATAAATTACAGTATTTTACAGCAGTTGCTACTGTAAAATATATCCTTAGGCATGCATAAAATACATCCATTACATCTAGAATATGTTAAGGTTTGCAAGATATAGGACCCCAGAATGCAGACGAGCAGGCAGCGTGATGGTAAGTGCAAAGGTTTAATAACAAAAAACTCACTCACAGCAGGAGGCAGGAACAAAACAACAAACGGGCAGGCGAGACAGGCATGGCATGAGCAAAAAACAAGACTTGATATGATAAGACATGGTCAGAGAAATATTTCCGTGACAACTAACTGAACAGGTGTGTATATATGGAGTGAAAACCAGGTGGAGCAAGGAGACAGATTAACTTTGAGCAGGTGAACCGAATAAACCTAATTGACAGACAGGACAAAATGTGGCTGCGGCAAAAATAGAGACTCTAATATACAAACAAAATGACAGAAAAATGACCAGAAAAATAATAAACAAAAGAATGATTCAAAATCTAAGAAGAAGAATAAACAAAAGAACGAGTCAAAACCTTAACTGTGAAAAACATAAGAAAAATCCCGGAACCAAAAACCAAACAACCCCAAATCATAACAGAATAATGTAAGAGAGATGACAATACTCTTGTCCATTTAGATCAGAATGCACTAGACATTCCTTCGAGCAAGGAAAACCCAGCGCACACCTCCAAATTGTGCATTAACTGGTTGCAGGGAGTCTGAAGAATTGTTTTCAGTTTTTTGTTCACAGATTTTTAATTTTGTGCGTATGACTCTTTCTCACAGCAGTACTTCTGTGGTATGTTCAAAGGTCACTTTTTCTTTTTTCACAGCAAGGCTAAAACTGAGGGTGGAAGCGCAAAGACCTCCTCTATACATAGAGATGCAGATATAATAGCCGTTGCATTAGCATGATGCTCACCTTTATACTGAAATGAAGTTTTCCAAAATTGGATCCAGTGTCATTCGAAGGGTTTTGGAGGTAAAAGTAAATGCCCTGAAACCTAACTGGTGTTGCCACCCTTTGTGGCAACAACTGCATAAGCTATTTGCTGGGAGGCTGAAGGATGTTTTGAGTATTTTGTGATAATTGGCAATAAATCTTTCACATCGCTGGGGGGAGTTTATACCCATTCTTCTTAGAATAATTATTTTAATTCAGTTACATGGGATGTTGCTATAGAGTAATGCCACAGCAAATTCATTTGAATCCAAAACCTGGTCCTTCTAAAAACTTTATTGGTTATTTTTACCCATTCAGATCTGGCTTTGTTGTTGTGCTTCAGATCGCTGTTGTGATGGAAAATCAAAGCGTGCCTCGGCCTAAGGTCACAGACGGATTGCTTCAGGGTTTTTCTGTACAATGCAGAACTATTAAATCAATTACAGCATGTCGTCCAGGTCTCAAGAAGCAAAGAAGCCCCAGACCATCAAACTGTTGGTATATGACAGGGGAGACAGGGGTTTTGTTTTTTTGTTTAACAGTGTTTTTGGAGTTGGAGCTGTTGCATGGATGCCATAGGTGAGGCTTTCAGTACTTTAGATGTTGTTCTGGGTTATTTTGTGACCTCCTCAATGTGTTGTCTATGTGCTTCTGGAATAATTCTGGCAGCTTTGCCACTCCTAGGAAAGTTCACTCCTGGCCATTTTCCTTTTTTGGAAAATGACTCTGTTCTCTGTAGCCTAAAGCCTTAGAACTAGCTTTGTAAGCGTTTTGACTCATGAGTTTGTTTCATCTGTTGATTTTTGTTTTAGATTGGGGACATGTGCTGCTTTTTAAAAATCTTTTAGCTTACATCTGGTCTTCAAACATATTATATTAAAGTAATTTCCTAATTCAGCTTGTCTGACAGTAAGCCAATTACTTTTTTAAACATAGGGTAAGGTTGGTTTGGATAGCTTTTCTTCTCATAAAAAATCATAAATTGAAAACTAGCATTTTTGTACTTGAGTTCTCTTTTTCTGATATCAAAAAGATTTTTTCTGAAATGTGTGACAAAACAGGCAAATCAGAAGAAATCTGTAACGCAGCAAATGCTTTTTTACAGCAATGTATTTTAAGGAGCTTCTACACAGGACTTAACTAGAACTATGTATGTTGGTTCACAGGAGACCACCATTAAACATTTTTGCAACAAATGCTCAAGGTAGAAAACGGCAAAGGACAAGTATGTGAGTATATGATCATGCCAAAATGTTAAGTATGGTGGATGATCCGTGAAACTTTAACGTGCAAGACGCATAAACTCTTTGAAAGACAACTTGATTTTAAATGAAAATGTCCTTAATAGGGATACCTATATGTGTATTTTTGTGTAGCAAACACCTAAGCTCATACATATCCCACAGGTATGTTAAGGCCAGCAGTTGTAACCTAACAGGAACCTCTTGCATGTAAATAAACTCACATCCTTCAGTGTTGCCCTATCTTACCTTCTCTGTTCACTACAAGCACGGACGTCCCCTGAACTTCCCGTGACCTCTGAGAGACGCTCCGCTCAGACAGACATATAATGCCATGTAAGTGAGGAAACCTTTAGTGGGAGGTGACATGACTTACACATTGAAGAGAGCGTACACATCAAAGTGTTATGGGGGGCTCTTGTTTTCACATCTGCTTCTGTTTTGACCTCTTCCCATGCTCTGACCGAACAGCAGCCATGTGCTTCTGTGTCCACAAACACCACACAAAATCCCGGCAACATCATCTGTTAGAAATCACTGAACACGTCTTAAGAGGTTCTGTGACAATCAAAGGGAAAAATGACACAACCTTTTCATAGCCACACTCTTTGTACACAATCCTACACCATTCTTCCTCTTTGGACAATTTCAAGAGCAATTAGTCTGTCCGTGCCACCAAGGTTAGACAGCATATCTGATAAAGGTTCAGATCCAGAGCTGAAACAGAGCCAGCTAATACTGTAGAGCTGGAGATAGGTCACCTGGGACTGTAGCGCAGACTCTGTTGGCTTGTTTCCTCTTTTCTTTTATGTAGATAGGAGCTGCAGGTTTATATTCATGCCTAATTTGCTCAACTGACTGTTTGTTGTCCTGTCATTTTATGTGTATGGTACATGAAGGAAAAATCAAACATTTAGTTTCACCGATGGCCTACCACCAGCATTTTCCTTATTAGGGACAAAGCAAGCACTTATGAAGGTCATTTATCGAGCAACTAATAGGACATAAAGTTAATGCGCTGAATTCTGCTTGTTATAAGCCCAGACTTAAAAGTGTAAACAAAAATTTGGTATTAGCAAGCATATTTCATGATAACTAGTTTGAACTGCCCTTATTTGCCGTGTTTACTCTAGAAGTGGGTGGTTAGTCAGTACAGAAACTTATACAAAGGAAAGTACTAGGGATTGTCAGAGATGTTAGCTGGAGACCAGAATCTGATGACCTTCAGCTTGATCAGCTCTGAACTGCCCATCAGAAACTCAAAAATCGTAAATTTTTTCTAATCAGTGAATGCACAGTACTGAAGCTCTCCCAGGTCATAGTAACAGTAACACTCAGTTAGGTAAGAGGTTATTCAATGAAAAAAAGACATTAGGGTGGGTTTAGGTGATAGAGTTAGGGTGCAACTGATTGAGTTAGATGAAATCAGTTGCCAAAAAACTTTTATTTGTTGATATTAATGAACGTTTATGGCCATGGATAAAGCTTTCACTAAATGCTCCTCTTTAAAATGACCTGTCATATGGTCATTTTTCCCAACTTTATTTTCCTTTGTCATTTTTCGATGAGTTATTGGTTTTTAGGTTAGATGTTCAACCACAACCAGCTCCTCAGTAAGAGTTCATGATCAAAGATAAATCAATACACAAGTGAAATCATGCAAAAAGCCGATCACCAAATTTTAGAAGGGTTTAATGGCTGTAATGCCAAAAAAGATTTTTCAATTGATTGAGGGAGGGTATAAATGTTTTTTATAAAATATAAATAAAAAATTATTTTTCTTTTTAAAACCGATTCTCCTTTCACCTTGTTTTATCATTTGAGAGATGCTCATCTCGTTTACTATCAGAAACACAGTTTTATGTTTCCTTTTAACTGACAACAAAGACTACTAGTTTTTTTTAAAGTGGGTATTAGGCTACTTGAAGGCAGTGCTTAACAATAATCCACCAGTGATCCACCACCTCATAATGAGCCTTTCGACATATTTTACAAAAAACATTAGATAAGGTCCTTACTCAATCACCAGTGATGCAGTGTGTGCAGTGTTCTACCAATTCCCATATACAATATAAATGTGAAAAAGGATTAAAAGGCACCAGAATACTGGATCCATAAAGACAGTGCTCAGCTTAACCAGACCGATCTGCAAAGATACACATGAGGCTTTACAGCAGAACAAGCAGCAGGGTGGTCCACACTAGGAGGAAGCTGGCTGAAACTGTGTCCAAGACCATCTGTTGCAACCCAAGGGAGACACCACTGACAGTGTCTGTGAACAACTGAGCTGAAGTCCTGTGGGATTTCAAGTCCCAGACAGACAAGCTGCCATTGCTGGCCAGTCATCCAGGCAATGTGAATGACAAGCAGCAAAAGAGAAAAGCTGTAAAAGCTGTGGCAATCCCACCTGACACTCACCTCAACGGGGTGCAAGAAAAAAAAGAATTATCGGTGAGTTGTTTCAGTTGTGTAATGATAAGTGCTTCAGTTGATTTTAAAGATCTGATGCATTAATGTATTGTGGAGTTGTACATGGCAACAGAAGAATCATCATGGTTTTTTGTGACCAAGCAGAGTAAGGTATCAGGTTTAGTGTGTGTAAGTCTAAAGTGTGGATGCTACATATCTTACTATGGAACACATCTCATGTTTAGCCACTTTATCACAAAAATAAGCACCAGGATAAGAACCAGCGAGTACATAAATTGTTTGAATAAAATTTTTGTCTTACCCTTTTTTGCCCTTTTTTACTTAGACATCAGTTTAGAATGTTTCTTTGATAGTTTTATTAATTTCTATGGCTTAAGTCAAGCAATATGTAAAAAACTGAACCAAAGTGGAAGTCTGCAGCTGAACAGTGATGAAAGGACCCTGAACTTTGGCATAAGTGTAGACCACAATGACTACCCTGGGCAAAAGCAGTGAAAAAAGCTGGAATGTGAGTTCCTAGAACAATTTGCCAAGTGAGGAGGAGAAAATCAAAAGCAATCTCTGAAAGAATCAGCTTTAAGCCCTAACAAGCAAGGACCCAGCACAGGGATGTAAAAGCTCTCCATGGTAAACAGTGTTTCTGAAATTTGCTAAAGTGTTAAATGACTGCTTTGATAAAAATCAAAAAACAGAAATTCTGGCTGTATTCAGGTAGATGTAATTTCCGCTCCTGGTCGAAACAGCACTGTTGCTCTGATGCACATGGGAATCGGTCAGCAATCCAAACATCTCTGAATCTATCAACTTCAGTACTGCAAAGAAAGAAAGGAAACTCCAGAAAATTAAGAAGGTTTTGACAAGATGAAGACAACCAGCAGAACTTTCCAGAACTTCACCCTGCCATCTATAACTTCACATTCAAACCTTTGACCTATTCTGTTCCAGAACATAAAAAAAA
Organism: Girardinichthys multiradiatus; assembly: GCF_021462225.1. Classification (NCBI taxonomy): domain Eukaryota; kingdom Metazoa; phylum Chordata; class Actinopteri; order Cyprinodontiformes; family Goodeidae; genus Girardinichthys; species Girardinichthys multiradiatus. The sequence goes on from NC_061809.1 coordinate 11,058,825, forward strand.
ATTCAGTGCCTTCAAAATGTATTTATCGATGGTGTAAAGGGCTACTTACTGGGATTGAGCTATCCGTCATAGCTGTAGCATGAACTGTGCTTTGTCCTTGTCCTTCAGTTTTGGTCTGTTGACCTCCTTAAAACCAAGATTTCAGTTTTATGGAATGCTGGTTTCAAAGCATTTTTGAAAGAAGCAACACTTTTCTTAGAATTTGAGAAGTTTGGCCTCCTCTCCTGTTTACTTTCATCAAGATCACACGTTTCGAGCATGAAGCAGTCTTAAGGAAAGTGAGAGTACTAATTTTGTTCTGTTTCTGTGAGAGGCTACCATTAGAGAGACTGTTTTTCTGCAAAACAAAACCCAATCTACTTTTATTTTTAAAAATAGGCAGTCACGCTCTGCTGTCACATATGCTTCTTTATCATTGATGTGTGGTCATGGTAAGTTGATTTTGGAAGTGTGGCTCCAAAAACTTCTGTCAGAAAAGTGCAGATTGAGGTTTAAATATGCTTTTCAAAACAATGAAAATGGCAATTTTGCTGGTAGGTCTGCAGCAACTCATCACCTTTCTTCTTGTGGTAAAAATGTTTAATAAATTAATAATTTTTTTAATAAATACACAATCTAAAACCCAAATGGGCAAATCTGAGTTTATAAATGTATTTCGTTTTTAATAGTCCTGTTTTGACGCAAGTGACCAGGCATAAAATTTACTCAAGGGATCTGAGGCTCCCATTCATTTTAAATGGTCTCTGAGCAGCTGCATACTTATTTTGTAGTTTGTCAAAAAACAACTGGTGCTTATTTTTGCACCACCTGAAAAATCACACCGAGTTCAGAAAAAACACACAAAAATTTACATACTAATTGAAGCAGCATGACAGGGTTGATAGACACCCCAGCCTCTAATAGGAAGCTGCAGATTAGTTCAACAGGAAAAAGAAATGGAAAAAGTCTACATGTGAAGAGAAAAACAGAAAACAACCTCACCACATGCGAACAGCGAGAACCGTTGCCACTTGTGTCACATTCCTCACCTGCTGACTATGCACCAGAGGAATTTCTGTCCACGCAGGGCAATGTGGATGATGGGTGCCGAGGATTATGAGCTTGCAGGGGGAAAATAAAAAGGGAGCGCGAGCAAACAAATGCACGTTGAGCCGGAAAGTGAAAAAAGCACGAGTCAAACCAGCACAAACCCACGGAAACTGATGGGAGTGGCATGCAGATCAGTGGCTTGCCCCTCTCTCCTGGGGCAGATTACACAGACTTCACACAATGAGAGACAGGAATATGGCAGCGGCTCACTTTTTCTAGCCTAATTATCAGACGCCATATTGGCTCTCTTCGGGAGGAGAGGAGGTAATTTTGTTTCTGAGTCCTTTTGGGAAATTAATTCATTTTACTAAAGTGACTTGGTAATTACAGTGACATCAAGGTTAATTGCCAAATCTGCATTGCTTTGGCGCCTTCAACGTCAAAGAAATCTGTTCTCTAAACACTCACCAGCAGACAACAGGCCACATAGGAGACAGGGACGCACTCACATGTGCCCTGGCTGTGCTGGGTGTCCTGTCTGTGTTGACAAAACCTTTTCCACAAATATGAAAAGAGCTTGAAACCAATGCTGCGATGTGAAGGAAATTTTCGCCCAATCCTTTTTTTTAATAGCTCAAGCTCAGTCGTATTGGAAAGAAACCAACTTTGAAATCCAACATGAATGGTATCACATAAGGAAGCAGCTACTTTTATAATGAAGTCAGTCATCACGCCATTCTCCAGTGATGTGCATAGCGCACTTATTTGCTGAGGACAACCATGAATTCTCACACAAAGTTTATTAAATAAAGAAGGCAAAGCCTCTGGGGTGAAACCTCAGTAATTATTAGCACCAAGCAAAAACTTTAATTCTCTGAGGACCAAATCAAAAATAGAAGCCACGGCCCTTGTGTAAAAGGGCCAAGATCCAGTGCTGACAATGTTGTTATGAAACGTGTTTGTTAAAAGTTTTGTAGAACACTGAAAGTATAGCATTGGTCCACAGATTTAACTGCTGATTCTCATTCTTTTATCCCTGAATAATTAGAAGAAAAAATCTGTTTTGCCTAATGTTGGTGCCCCTGCTTTCCTGCAGCCCCATCTCCTCACACTTTGATGTCTTCTTTAATGTACTTCGCTTTTTTGGGGGGGGTTGTTTCTATTTTTTGTTGAGCTGCTTCAGCTCCCTCTAGACAATACTGCTATTTCCTAAATCAGTGAATAAATCAGGGAGGAAGCAATAATAAAAATAAAAACATTACTACTTCTCACATCCAGCTGTTTTTTCCTCATATATCACCCAGACTGCAGCATCAGTTGTCATTACTTTCAACCCTTGATAAAGAAATTAGATGATATTAACTGTCGGAATTATTTAATACTAATGGGGTTCAACAACCCAAAGTCAATAAATCTGTGAATTTGCAAAATAATATTTGGATGAATCATCTTTTATCAAACAGCAAACAATTAGTTTGCCATTTGGGCCAATTAGGGCTAAAGAACTAATTCATTCATTTATTGGTGAAGCCCCCGTCAGACTACATGTGAGAAAAATAAGTTTTTTGGTTCATTTGCTGCTTTTAAGGCCATTGAATAAAGGCACCTTTAGTCTTTGCTATCAGAATAGTCACTAATATAAATGCAGTTGGAACCAAATGTTTACATACACTGTAGAAAAACGTTTTATCTCACAGTCTGACATGAAACAATACTAAACCTTTCCTGATTGTCAGTTATGCTTACAAAACATTATTTTTATTACCACAATAAAGACAGAAAAACTTGTGTTACATTCTTCAAACTCAGACGTGGACATGCAATTCATTAGCATTTGCTAAACTAAGCATTTTAATTGGTATGGCTTATGTAAAACCTTTTGGGTCTCCTTCCACAAGCTTCTCACAATAGTTTGCTTAAATTCTAGCCCATTCCTACTAACAGATGTGGTGTGACTGAGTCAGGTTTGGAAATGGCCTTGCTCCCACACACTTTTCAGCTCTTGCTATAAATGCTCTACAACAGAAATCAGGACTTTGTGATAGCCACTCGAAAACATTCACTTTGTTGTCCTGCAGTAAATTCTAGGTGCTGAACCCTGTTGATGCCAACAGTGCTGTGGAAGCTCACATTATCTCAGAATCTAAAGTGTCTGCAATATGCATTTGTGCATATGCCTTTTACATCGTACCAACAGGTGCTGCATCACGCCGTCCATGATGTTCCTAGACTCTGTGGGAATCCCTTAGGCCTCCGTCTCATGCTGCCTAGTGCAGCTGCCAACAAGCTGACTTACAGAAAAGTATATTGAACTAACAATGACCCAGTATATTCCACTGAGGCAAAAAGCCAACGGTGCCAAGAAATACAGCAGTTAAATAATAGCTTGGCCTGACTATGAATAAAAATTAGCCGGCATGACTAATGTTCAAGATGTAAACATGCTTATTAATGTGCATTTTACCATTTCAGTGAAAAAAAAAAAGAAAAAAAAAGAAACCAAAGTTACATTTAATTCTGCTTACATAGTACTGTGCATTTAGGCCAAGGCCCCCCACTCTTCCTTAAAGGCCAGGTTTGTGGAGGGAATGCAGGTTTGTGGAGGGAATGACTAATTGTTGCCCTGTCAATAGATTCTCCCCCTAAATCTAAATCAAATATTATAAGGTTTGTGGTATGGACACTGTAACTGTGTGAAGCAGAAAATATTTAATAATTATCTTTGTTTGGATTTGCCCTGTACTAGCAGAAACCCTGCAGGGGTTTCAAAACTATTTTAATGACGTGCTATCTTTTTACGTCAAACTCAAGAGAATATATATATATATATATATATATATATTTATTTTTTTTTCCTACTCCCCTTATTTCCATGTCTTGACTGTGCTTATGATAAATATTTTTGGTTGGTTGGGAAAACGGAACAGAGAAACAGATGTCTGTTTAAATGTCATGTTTGTCGCCGAGGCTGCGCTGACATTTCAGTCCCAGACTTTCACCTCTCGGATTTCCGCGCCGTGACTCATTACCAGAATCGGGTCGAGTCAGAGCAGTTGTTGTGAATAAACAGGATTTAATTGATAGCTAACCTCTCACATCAGTGAGCAAATGGGACCAAAACCAAGCGCACGCCAGGAAGACTTAACTATGCGTGTTTATCCGAGCCGCTGCATCCCTATTTGCTGGTTTTTCTCCCTTCATGAGGAGAGGATGCATGATGACTGCTGCATATGCAGTTACGGCAGCTGGTGGCCACCGATATTGATAATGGCACTGCGGACACTAGGCTTCTTGTCTTATTAATCACACCAGCCTGAGCAGTGACCTTTCTCCAGGCCTGCTGCTTTGGGCCAAGTCCGATCCCCTGCCTCCTCTACCCCTCAGGGGAGCAGGGGGCTAACATCACTCACCCTGTGTCCGCTAATGTCAGCCCCAAGTCTGGCCACAGCAGCTCACCGGCCCTGCCCAGGGCCCCGGACACAGCTCGGGATGACACAGACATTGATCATTCAGGAGGCTCAGGCTGTCTGAGTTGTGGTAGGACGTGGGCTGTGGGTGTGCATATGTGTGTGTGTTTTGATACAACACCAATTGAGACTGGTGAGCCTAATTAGGCTTCACATCTGGGTCTAATGAGCAAATCAAGACCCATCATTGATCAAGAATCAACTGGCCCTGAGCTGTTCTGTGACTGGTTTAAGCTGTGAATCACTGTGTTACATATGCTACACAAGAAATAATATGTGTTTAGGTTTATGAATAAATCTACATAATAACATGCCACTGTTTATAATAAAAGAAAGGCACTTTACAACAACAAATTCAAATGTATTTCATTGGAATTGTATGTGACCAACACAGATAACTGCATACTTGTGATGTGAAAGGAAAGGGATGCTCGGTTTTCAATGTTTTTACATTAGTACATTTACATTATTGTAACATTTGTGTTGCATTTGTATTAAGTTCCTTCTACTTCGATACGGCAAAATAAAATCCAGCGCAACCAACAACGTCGCCTATTATGTCATTAGAGACCTCCTTCCAAGACTTATCAAGACATGGACACCAGAACTGACAAGCTCAATAAAGAGAAAGTTAAAGAGTGAAGCAGCCAAGAGACTCATTGTAACTAAGGGGGATTCAAAGCTCAGGTTGAATAATTTGTTGACAGAACAGCTATTAGCTATGTCAGTCACCTTTGTGTTTTCTACCATTTAGATCAAATAGGTGGAAGATGGTTTTCTAATCAAAGCAAAACTGAACCTTTTAGCCTATGCAAATGCTATGTGTGGCAAAAACCTAACATTGCCCAAGACCCTGAACCTTCATAAGCAAAGAGATTGTGGTGGCTGCATTATTCTGTGGGAGTGCTATTTCTTAGCAGGGACAGGAAAGCTGGTCAGACTTGACAGGAAGCTAAATATAGGACAAGAAAAGAAGGCCAGAAAGATGCTGCAAAATATATATACAGCCAGAGCTACAGTCGAATGGTTTAGAATGCTGACTTAGTCAAAGTCCAGACCCTAATTCAGCTGAAAATCTATGGTGAAAATTTAACTTAAAGGAAGCAGAATGCAAATGCATGCCAGTTTTTGGAATTTTATGTAAAAAAAAAAAAAAAGAATCAATCGTTTTTCCAGTTTACAATTATGAAATACTTTGTCTTGGTCAAGCATGTAAATTCCCAATAAAATACAATGAAGTACATAGAGAACATATGGAAAAGATTAAAGAGATGAATGCTTTTGCAAAGTGCTGCAATTCTCTGATATCCACCCTCCTCTAGTCTAGTTCCCCTTGTATTAGAATTTAAACCCATCAGCACCAACAAGCAAATCCTGCTTCCTTAAATCAATTAGTCTCTGCATGTTGAGTGTAACTAATAGCCCTGCTGAATCCTAGATTAAATATTCCAGATACAAGCCGAGTATGAAGCAGGATAGTTAAGATAATTAAGAGTGATAAATCCTTCAGAGGAAATGGAAAAAAGGATGGTGAGGGTGTTTGGGGGGAATCAAAAACGCTAAATGTGGGTAGGATCATAGCCTGAGAGATTCGGGGGAGGTTACGATGGGTTTGTCAGGAGGGTTAAAAGGTCAAGAAAGAAAAAAATATGAAGAAAGATGTTAGGATGTGAGGCCAAGAGCCAGTGAGTTGTTTTCTACATTGCCTCAAGCTCCCAAGATGGCAAGGGCTCATCTTTATTTTGCCCTCGGAGTATTTGGCAGCAGTTACTGTTCACTGCTACCCACTGTCATCTTGCTCTTTTGAAGAAGCTGCGTGAACACAGTGGAGACTCCACTCTTAGTTGCCTGCTTCAGCATTCTGACCTTTGCCTCACATCTTTTTTTTTCAGCCAGATGTACAATTTAGTGCAGGGTGTTGATTTCCTTATATTCCACTATTATGCGCATCGACCTAACATGCAGTTTACAGATAAAATTGGATCTATGCACTAAATGTTCAACATCTGAGTGCATTTATTTTACATTTCCTCCATTTGTATATGAATAAAATGTAAATTTTTGCTGGGATTTCCTCCCTCACTGAGTGAATTGTGAAACTATTTCCTTTTTCAAGTCTTTTAGATATATTGAAAGTATATGTCACATGCATGCATAGTACAGTGCTGTGAAATACAGGTCCTTCTCAAAATATTAGCATATTGTGATAAAGTTCATTATTTTCCATAATGTAATGATGAACATTTAACATTCATATGTTTTAGATTCATTGCACACTAACTGAAATATTTCAAGTCTTTTATTGTCTTAATACGGATGATTTTGGCATACAGCTCATGAAAACCCAAAATTCCTATCTCACAAAATTAGCATATCATTAAAAGGGTCTCTAAATGAGATATGAACCTAATCATCTGAATCAACGAGTTAACTCTAAACACCTGCAAAAGATTCCTGAGGCCTTTCAAACTCCCAGCCTGGTTCATCACTCAAAACTCCAATCATGGGTAGGACTGCCGACCTGACTGCTGTCCAGAAGGCCACTATTGACACCCTCAAGCAAGAGGGTAAGACACAGAAAGAAATTTCTGAACGAATAGGTTGTTCCCAGAGTGCTGTATCAAGGCACCTCAGTGGGAAGTCTGTGGGAAGGAAAAAGTGTGGCAGAAAACGCTGCACAACGAGAAGAGGTGACCGGACCCTGAGGAAGATTGTGAAGAAGAGCCGATTCCAGACTTTGGGGGACCTGCGGAAGCAGTGGACTGAGTCTGGAGTAGAAACATCCAGAGCCACCGTGCACAGGCGTGTGCAGGAAATGGGCTACAGGGGCCGCATTCCCCAGGTCAAGCCACTTTTGAACCAGAAACAGCGGCAGAAGCGCCTAACCTGGGCTACAGAGAAGCATCACTGGACTGTTGCTCAGTGGTCCAAAGTACTTTTTTCGGATGAAAGCAAATTCTGCATGTCATTTGGAAATCAAGGTGCCAGAGTCTGGAGGAAGACTGGGGAGAAGGAAATGCCAAAATGCCAGAAGTCCAGTGTCAAGTACCCACAGTCAGTGATGGTCTGGGGTGCCGTGTCAGCTGCTGATGTTGGTCCACTGTGTTTTATCAAAGGCAGGGTCAATGCAGCTAGCTATCAGGAGATTTTGGAGCACTTCATGCTTCAATGCCACAGGCTGATTGCCTCCATGCCACGCCGCATTGAAGCAGTCATTTCTGCCAAAGGATTCCCGACCAAGTATTGAGTGCATAACTGTACATGATTATTTGAAGGTTGACGTTTTTGGTATTAAAAACACTTTTCTTTTATTGGTCGGATTAAATATGCTAATTTTGTGAGATAGGAATTTTGGGTTTTCATGAGCTGTATGCCAAAATCATCCGTATTAAGACAATAAAAGACCTGAAATATTTCAGTTAGTGTGCAATGAATCTAAAATATATGAATGTTAAATTTTCATCATTACATTATGGAAAATAATGAACTTTATCACAATATGCTAATATTTTGAGAAGGACCTGTATTTGCCCAGATTAAAGATTTCTTCTGTTTTTGGATTTTGCTATACAGATTAGCAAACACATTTTTAGGTTTTGACCTTGAAAGTCCTCTTTGAGGTCATGTCACAGCATCTTAATGGGATTTCAGTCCTTACTTTGACTAGGCTTTTTCAAAATATTTACTTATTTATTTTTTTAAAGCAATGATATTTTTTGCCTGAAATGTTGTTGGATGGTATTAACTTACTTGATTTTTTCTTAAGTTTCTTTAGAACGGGTGTGATGTGTCCTTAACATATTTTACGATATTCATGTCGTCGGATAGGTTCTTTTTAAGTGATTTTTTTCATTCTACAGGTCAGCCAGTAATCAGGCCTGGGTGTGTGTAGTTAAATTGATTTCAGCTTATTAATTACTTTTTCACATAGGGGCATACTGATTTTGGTAGCTTTCAACCATTGATAAATGAAATCAGCATTGGAAAGCTGCTGTTTTGTATTTATGTCTAACATTAAAATTTGTTTACTGATCTAGAACGTTTAAGTTTGAGAAAATGTGAAACCAAAAGAAATCTGTAAAATGGCAAAAACTTTTCTGCAGCACTGCAGGTGAGACAGAGCAATTAATTAAGAATACTTTTACCGGATTTTCCACAGCTGCTCGTGAAATGGGAATGCGTTTTAATTTTCTAGATCCCTTCAGCAGACAAAGATATCCTTCCTAAAAAGTACTTTGTTTTGCTAGACATGGTCTTTAGGTTAAGCTATTTTGCATGACAAGTGCAGCCTTTGAACTTGGACTAATTAACTTCAATGACTATATGGCTGATTCTGTCTTTTTCAGCTCTTTCATTGATCATGTTTTACATCTTTGCTCAAGATTTCATTTAATCTCTCCCCTCTCATGCAAATAAGGATTTTGTCAATTGTTTTTAATCAAATCACCAAATAATATTACATTAATATTATACTATCAAATGAAAAACGAAGTACTTATACAGAAATTAAAACAAGAAACAAGCATGCAAACTAAGAAATGCTATCTAAGTAAATATTAAAATTTGAAAACTAGATTATAGGCAGAGGTTTCTTAGCCAGCACTCGTGATAACACATCCTCTGCCACTATAGTGTCCCTCAGGGTTCCATTCTTGGACCAGTTATATTTTCTCATTTTATGATACAATCTTGGACTCATTCTGAAAAAGAAAAAAAACATGTTACATTTCCCTTTTATGCCGATGGCACACATTTATTTGTCCATTACGAAAAATAAGACTTTGCAATTTTAGGCCTTTTGGTACCGATTGAGCTCATAAAGCTGAAATTCCATAAAACTGTTACTCTGAACATCTCAGTGACTTCACTAAACTCCAGTACCCTCCAGTTACCAGATTATAATTCTACAAGGTACCTTTTTAGATGTGGAACTGGAAATTCACCAACAAATCTGTGACTGTGTGATGTCATCATGTCAATACGGACCAAACTGTCTAAGGAATGTCTCCAGGACCTTGTTGAATCTAGGCCACAAGGAATTAAAGCAGTTCTAAAGCAAATGGTGAGTCCTGGTACCAGCAAAGTGTACCTAATATAGTGGCCGGTGAGTGAACATGTCAAGACAAAAAACAGTAAGCAGCTTGAGTGAGGAACTAATTCTAAGCATGTAACAAAATCTTTGGTCAAAATTCATTCCAACAATTTCCAATGATAAATTCATAGTTAAGAGACAGACATGTCAGTATTTGGGATAAATCATAATTTTATTTGAAGAATGTGTGTGTTTTAGACCAGTAGCAGTACAGCTTTGTGTTCAGCTAGATTCACACACTCGTCTGTGACGAGGTCTGTCTTTTTCACAGAGCTAATAAAAGCCACTGGAGCTCTCAATCTTTGTGAGAGATGCTTTATTTTTTTCTGTCATCCATGACAAAAGCAGACCTTTATTTTACACAGAGCCACCCAACAATGACTTTTATTAGTGAGGTAAATATTAATGTTGGTGGAAGCTAAACGCACAGCTGCGACGGATACGCTAAAACTAAAAGAAAACCCAAGTGACATTGAATTTGAGTCTTAAATCACTTCCGAGAGTTTAATCAATGCTTCTCACCAATGGCTTGGTTTCATTACACTGCCTCCAACTTCAAATGAGATAACAGAAATAGACAGTGCCAGTCCATGACAACTTCATGGACCTCCTTTTAAAAAACACCCCCTCAATGTTTCAGATCATCAAGCAAACATCAATGCAAGTGAAGATGTTTCAAAATGAGGATTTCATTTAGTTAGGAAAAGAGATCCAAGTAGTCCCAACCAACCTGGCCTTATGTGAAAAAGTGATTGCCTAAACTTAACGATCTGTTGTCACTCTTTGTACCAAACATTAAGCAATAACTGACAGTGAGTGCTTTGCATCACTGTGAGGAACTTTAAGCCTCTTTGCAGGATTGTTTTGCTCATGCTATACTGGTCAGTTTTTGAGAAACTTTGACTAGGCAATTTCAAAACCGCTATTTTAGGTTTTTGCAGAGGTGAACCTGCTTTTTTGCTTTTTGTCACAAACTGATGGCTAGATATTCGCTGCCAGAGGGCAGAATTTCTTGTTCCATCAATTACAGTAAGTCGTCCAGGTCCTGAAGCAGAAAAGCAGCTTCAAACCATCTCACTGCCGCCACCATGTTTTACTGTAGGTATATTCTTATTCTGAAATGCTTTATTTGTTTCATGCCAGATTGAACCTCATGCACACCTTTTAAAAAGTTCCACTTTCTTCTTGTAAGTCAGCATAATATTTCTCGTGATGAAAAGTTAAAAAATTTTTTGGGGAAATGTAAGACAAGTCTCTGTGTTCTCTGTAGTCACCAGTTTTTACTTGCAACTCTCTCACACATACAGTTTTTATTTAGTTTATTTCCTTTTATTGAATTATGAATGCCGCCTTTAATTGAGCCAACTGTGGCCTGCAGTGCTATAGATGTTGTCTGGGATTTTTGTGACCTCCTTGATGAGATGTCAGTGCGGTCTTGGAGTAGTTTTGGTAGGTTGGCCAGCTTAAGCAGGGTGTCAAAATAAGGTGAGATCTTTCCATGTAATCCATGCAACATATAGCAAACTTCTTATAGTTGACTATAAAACAAATGTAATAAAGAATATCCCCAAGTGTAATTCATGGAGTGTATATTGAAGGCACACAGTTGAAACAGTGCAAGCCTGATCTGGAGTTCTGGAGCTGGTGAAGTAAAGAGGACTGTAACGAACAAAGTGTGATCTGTGAAATGTTATGTGTTTTATCTCTAGCAGCAATATGAACAAAAGCGATGATATTCTGTTGCAGGTGTAAAGATTGTGATCTTTTGCATGTACAACGAGCTAAAATAACTGCTGAAAATGTATGATAACATGTTGAGGTTAGGAAACAGTGTGGGCAGTTTGGAACTTGCCATGACTGAGAAACGGCTGAGTGGTTTTGGAACTTTCCATGACGGAGAAACAGAAAAACGTTGAAGACCGGATCAGTGCATTGAGCAACCAAGTTTGTCAGTATAACCAAATAAGGTACATTTCCTGGACTATAAAGAAAGTGAGTGAGTGTAGAAACGCTGTTGTTTTCCTTGCAGAAGATCAGTGAACAAGATCGGAGAGAAGCTACAGGTGGATCAGAGTATCAGAGTCACAGCCAGACTGATTGACTGCCTAAGAAAGAGGATCAACCCGATGCCATTGAAGGACTGTATCTCAGATTTAAGGATCTGATTTCATCTAAAGCCTTTTTTATCCAGACAATAGAAGTGAACTTGATCGGTGGCCAGCTGATTGCTCTACGATTCAGGCTTCGGGAAGTCCTGAATCTAACTCATTTGGGCCTCTGGATTCACCCAAACTCTTCCAATTAAAGAAGCCATTACCTCCAGAGGGAAACTGCAACCAAGAACTGGGTAAATCATCGAAAGTTCGGAGCATCAGTATTTGTCACTTAAAGGAAGAAACCTGAGGATCAAGTCCTATTTCCTTCAAGAAATCACTCGTTGTTACCAGAGGGAATCATTTGGTCTATGGAAGAATCTCCGTCTTCAAAGCCTCTCAAACCCACTAGTTTCAGCTTCAGGGAAAGACAGGTTGAGTTGATTGATTTGTTTTTATTATCGTTGAAATAATCATTATTGCTGAATTAAAGCTGTTGCTTGCTCCTGCCAAAGCTCTACTAATTAAAGAAAGCATATAAAATTCTAGTTAAGTTGTGGACATTCAATTATTTAAGTCACAGTACTATTGGTTTTTCATTGGTGGTAAAAAGTCTTGTTGTTTGGTCCTAATAGATTATAGGAGGTTTTTAACGGTTGCCTTAGTCAAATAAGTTAAAACAGCGCCCTTGAAGCTCGTGCCGAGCTACTAAAATTATCCTAGTCCATATACCAAGTGCCAGTTGTAAAATAGGGAATGAGCAGCCGTGAACAAAAGTGACTGTGCAAGGTGAGGATGACCGCGAAAGGCTACTCGGTCTCCCGGGCCTCCAGTTGAAGGAGCCTTTTGGATGAAGGCTGTCAGGGGCTAGGCGAGTCATTTCCCGACACCAGCTGAAAGAGAACTTTCAGTAAGCCTGTTAGGCAAGACCCTTCAGGTTTAGGGAGGTCCGGACCCGTTGGATGGAGAGCTGGTTTGAGCAATACCTCTAAGAAAAGGGAAGTAAGTGGGAGGGGTTAGCTCATCGGACAACGAAAAGGGGTAGCCAAGCAGTTCAGCATCAAAATCCAGAATAAAATCCAGCAGCATCGCGAAGAGCCGCACAACAAAATCGTTACACATTTTTAATAACTCAAATGCCTTATAGCAAAAGTCGAAACAGTTTTTAATATTTTTCTTATTTCTTAACTGATTGCTTGATCTTGTAGGGCAGTGCCACCTTTCTCGACTTCAAGAAAATGTGCTTTAAAATGTGACAGTGATGTCTGGCATAGCAAGCAGGGTTTCCCATTTCTTTCAGCAAAAAATACAATTCCTCACATTCAGATAAACATTTTATTTGCTAATCTTCATACTTTCTTTTGCCTTTCTGTTTCCATAACTCGATGAAGACACAAGAACACTGAGCCCATGTTCAAATTTACCCTGGCTCTCATCGATTGGCAAGAGGGATGAGGTCCACTCCAGCCTTAACATGCAATTGTGACTCAGTCTGGCAAAATTAGTTTTAAAATGGGTGGATAGATCTCAGTAGATGAGAAGTTGAGGCTTTGTATGTTTTTTTTTTTTTTCTCATAGTGACAGGGAAGGTGGTGGGGTTACGACATACGTGTGCGCTGTGCTAATAAGCGAGAATTACTTGCTATGAGGTGATAGAACTTTTGGGTTTAATTGTGCGCCCCCTAGTGGATTGGTTGAAGTAACTGCACTGAAGATGGCTGAATTGCGGATGAGTGTAAAGCGTCTTTGCTGGATATAGAAGCCGAACGCAGGCAGATGTTGTAATTTTTTCAAAATAAAAAACTTTTCTGAATAAAATACTCCACAAACTATAGGTAAAATGACAACCTTGGCAGATCAGTCAAGTCACTGCAAGCCCTGCGTTTACCACTCCTGAGCTAAAGGTTCACCACTGTTCCATGTTTTCTCCAGTTGCTGGTTATGGCTCTCACTGATGTTCATTGTGGTCCTAAAGCTTTAGAGATTGCGATTTTACCCTTTCCATGGGGATAAAGGTCAGTCAATGTGTTTGTCATGTCAATTTAGATCAGTACATGATGTGTTAAAGTTCTAGATCTTTTAGCCTGCTTCATGTTGTCAGACAAGATCTATTAAGTGACTTGTTGATTTTAGACATCTGACAGTAATCAGTTGGTTTGAATAGCTTTTTTTATTAAATAAATGAAAGCATCATTTGAACACTGCTATATTTACTCAGGCAATTTTTTACATTGAAATTGATTTGATCTATAATACTTAGGTATGGAAAAATGCAAAACCAGAAATTTGTAGGGGGCAAAATCTTGTTTACAGCAAGGTATGCAAACTCACTGATCTTTTTTTTTTTTTTCAAAATGAAGGCTGGACAATATTCAGAATGCATTTGTAACGGCTCAGTGGGGCATCAGAAGAAGCTCAGCAAGATGTGAGAGGGATTCTGTGGCTAACTGGTGCATCATATCTGATGAAACGTCTGTTCTCCTCCCATGGGTTTCCCTGATTCTCTCTGTAGACATCAGCTGTCAGTCGGAGAGCCTGACAAACAGCCCACAGCCACACATGAAGAGCTGGAAAGCCAACAGTAAAGCCAATGATTTAAATAGCTTGAAGCGTCTTTAGAGGTGATCTGACAGGACGAGTAAGCAATCTATTTACATCATTACAAAAACTAAAGGGCAGAAACAGATTAACATCAATATCTGGTATCTAACCCTTATTTATCATGTCTCGTCAACGTCAACACCCCACAGTCTGCTTCAGCTGCAAAAATGAGGGTTTTTTCAGATGGCATCATGAGGTCTGCCCTACCACTTGTTTTCCAGTACCATCTCCTCAGTCTCACCAGAAAAAGCATAATTTCCTTTTATATCGGCTACCTTGACGGCTTTAAGATTAGCTTCAATAAATATGGAGACCTGCAGTTTTATTGGCATGGTGTATGATAGATAACACATGCCATGGGTTAAAGGAAAGAAAGTCATGAAGGGAGAAGAAGAAACAGCAAAGTCAGTTGGATGATATTGAAAGAGCAGATGCTTTTCTTTGCAAGTACAGATAATAAACATTTGTGGCCCACCAATTCCCAAAGTAAACCCTTACTGGGAGAAGGTAAACAAAGCATCATTTTAGTGATTTGCCTGTCGGTGAATCTGAATAGTTCTAAAATATAATAAAAAGGTTGTGCCAAGACTACCTTAGGCTAACAACAAACCATGATTTGCTGTTATAATTTTTGCTACTGCATTGGGGAGTTACTGTTTGCAAGATTAGACGATTATGCATTCAGTAGAGGGGAATAGGGTGAATATATCCCGGTTAAACAAGCACCCAGTATGTCCCAAGCCT
The DNA here is from genome assembly GCF_021462225.1 of Girardinichthys multiradiatus. Taxonomy (NCBI): domain Eukaryota; kingdom Metazoa; phylum Chordata; class Actinopteri; order Cyprinodontiformes; family Goodeidae; genus Girardinichthys; species Girardinichthys multiradiatus. Next base: position 11,073,851 of record NC_061809.1, read on the forward strand.
GTCTTTAGGAGTAATTAATTTGCACTAGATTTAAGTAGACCTTTCTCTTTATCCAAAACCTGAGTCTCCAAAATGACAGAATTGTCCTTTTGTGTACATGTTCTAAACATTAGCCTTGCGCAAAATCTTCACTGACTTGGTTGTTTACTATTTTGACAACCACTCAATTTGTATTTTTATTTTTGCAAACTGGTTTTCAACTAATGTAATTTAACATACACTCTGAATAATTAGGAGTCATAAAACATAAGTTATTAAACAGTATTTTGGGTATACAAAAACAGTTAATATACTGTTTTAAGATGCATTCTATTTTCTCACCATTATAATCATTAGTTCGTAATCATCTCCATCCTAAAATGAAAATGGAAAAAATAATTAATAAAATTCATTAGGGGATTCCAAATGAAAATGAAAAAGTAAAATATTAAGATGTTTTTGCCAAGAATTACACAAGAAAAAAAAATATCCATTACTGTGTTTGTTGGGTAACAGTTTTAATGCATTTGTGGTAAAAATGTCAATTTACATTGAAATGTATGTATTTAGCTTCATTAAATAATTCAAACCTAAAAAAACACCACAGCAATTCCAGCCGTTTAGTAGCAGAAATATATAAGAAGAAAACTGCTTGTCCAAAATTATATACAGTCATATTCAATAAATAAGAATATTATTGTACAGTTAATCTATTTCAGTAACTAAGTTAAACACATGATATAGATTAATTACACATAGACCGTTTTCAAGTCTTCTTATTTTTCCATTTATGATTTTTCCACATATAGATAATGAAAACCTCACATTTTATTTGAGAATTTTAAATCAGATCAATAAAAATACGTTTTTAATACAGAAATAAAGGTTATTTTTAGAAGTTGCTTTCTTCATGATAAGAATTAGAAACGATGACAAAACATTTGTAGATGTCACTATTTTCTCTTTTGTGTGTATTTTTGACCATTTCCTTGCTCTCGGGTTCTTTTTATTTTTCAGTTCCGTTCCAATGTGTCCCATTATTGTTAGGTGCTTGCCCTTCTCAGTTTATTATTTATGTTTTACCTCCTAAGTGACTTTAGTGTTTATGTACATATTTGTATTGTTATTCTGTTTATTTCCTCCCTGTGTTTATCTCTGTCTGCTCCTCCTCATTTGCTCTTCTCCTTCAGCTCTTTCTCTCGCTCTTCATTAGTCTCAACTGTTCCTCCTCCTGATTACCCTCACCTGCTTGCCCTGCCTTTCTCGTCACTCTCTCTGTATACAGGTCCTTCTCAAAATATTAGCATATTGTGATAAAGTTAATTATTTTCCATAATGTCATGATGAAAATTTAACATTCATATATTTTAGATTCATTGCACACTAACTGAAATATTTCAGGTCTTTTATTGTCTTAATACGGATGATTTTGGCATACAGCTCATGAAAACCCAAAATTCCTATCTCACAAAATTAGCATATCATTAAAAGGGTCTCTAAACGAGCTATGAACCTAATCATCTGAATCAACGAGTTAACTCTAAACACCTGCAAAAGATTCGTGAGGCCTTTAAAACTCCCAGCCTGGTTCATCACTCAAAACCCCAATCATGGGTAAGACTGCCGACCTGACTGCTGTCCAGAAGGCCACTATTGACACCCTCAAGCAAGAGGGTAAGACACAGAAATACATTTCTGAACGAATAGGCTGTTCCCAGAGTGCTGTATCAAGGCACCTCAGTTGGAAGTCTGTGGGAAGGAAAAAGTGTGGCAGAAAACGCTGCACAACGAGAAGAGGTGACCGGACCCTGAGGAAGATTGTGGAGAAGGGCCGATTCCAGACCTTGGGGGACCTGCGGAAGCAGTGGACTGAGTCTGGAGTAGAAACATCCAGAGCCACCGTGCACAGGCGTGTGCAGGAAATGGGCTACAGGTGCCGCATTCCCCAAGTCAAGCCACTTTTGAACCAGAAACAGCGGCAGAAGCGCTTGACCTGGGCTACAGAGAAGCAGCACTGGACTGTTGCTCAGTGGTCCAAAGTACTTTTTTCAGATGAAAGCAAATTCTGCATGTCATTCGGAAATCAAGGTGCCAGAGTCTGGAGGAAGACTGGGGAGAAGGAAATGCCAAAATGCCAGAAGTCCAGTGTCAAGTACCCACAGTCAGTGATGGTCTGGGGTGCCGTGTCAGCTGCTGGTGTTGGTCCACTGTGTTTTATCAAGGGCAGGGTCAATGCAGCTAGCTATCAGGAGATTTTGGAGCACTTCATGCTTCCATCTGCTGAAAAGCTTTATGGAGATGAAGATTTCATTTTTCAGCACGACCTGGTACCTGCTCACAGTGCCAAAACCACTGGTAAATGGTTTACTGACCATGGTATCACTGTGCTCAATTGGCCTGCCAACTCTCCTGACCTGAACCCCATAGAGAATCTGTGGGATATTGTGAAGAGAACATTGAGAGACTCAAGACCCAACACTCTGGATGAGCTAAAGGCCGCTATCGAAGCATCCTGGGCCTCCATAAGACCTCAGCAGTGCCACAGGCTGATTGCCTCCATGCCACGCCACATTGAAGCAGTCATTTCTGCAAAAGGATTCCCGACCAAGTATTGAGTGCATAACTGTACATGATTATTTGAAGGTTGACGTTTTTTGTATTAAAAACACTTTTCTTTTATTGGTCGGATGAAATATGCTAATTTTGTGAGATAGAAATTTTGGGTTTTCATGAGCTGTATGCCAAAATCATCCGTATTAAGACAATAAAAGACCTGAAATATTTCAGTTAGTGTGCAATGAATCAAAAATATATGAATAGTAAATTTTCATCATTACATTATAGAAAATAAAGAACTTTATCACAATATGCTAATTTTTTGAGAAGGACCTGTATAAGCTATTTGGTTTTCATTGCTCTTCTCTGGCTTCTCCTGTTTGCCTGCCTGCTTCATGTCCGTTGTCCTGCCTTGTGGTCCGTGGTTTTGAGCCTTGTGTCTCCATTGCTCCGCTCAGTTCTTTGCCCTTGTTGCAAGCCTGTTCCTGTTTGTAAGTTCTTCTTATTTTATTATTAAAGGACTATTTTGCCTCAGCTATGTTCTGATTCAAGTCCTCCTTCTAAAACATTGTGACAGTAGATAATTTAAAATAGTTCACTGTGTCTGTGGTAAAAATGACATATTACACTTATAATAATAAGAAGAAAACTGAAAACTACTATTGGAATTCCAGCTTAAATTCTGCATTATAGGATATTGCAATATATAACTAAAGCATATCCGAGGCTTCTGATATGGCATCTTTTTGATCGCTGAGAAATCAAAAGGTTGCAAGCTTGCACCACGTTTAGCATTGACCAAAAATCAACACAGTTTAAAAAAAAAAATTACAGAACGTGGGAAGTTGAAGAAAGTTTAAAAAACACTTTGCTGCAAAGCACTAGACAAAAAGAAAACTGTAAATTAATACTGGTCTTTCAGTAGTGATACTATACTGTATTACACACTAGTTGGTGTTAGTGGGTACGTTGCTTTTGACGCTAGACTAAAATTAGCTCTGTTAGACATATCACATTACAGAAGTGGAAAATTTCTTGTATAATGTTTGAAAAAGATGGAAAAAAGAGAAGACAAAAACTAAATCAGACAACTTTTAATTTGCGTTAATAAATTATTCAGCTTTATTTGAGCCAAACAAGTAAAAACACGTTAATTAAAAAAAATAATTAACTGAGGCAGAGACTGTGTTAATGCTTAACGAACAATATTTAAAAAAAAGCAAAGAATAACTACATAAACTTGTATAAAATCAGTTTCAATTGCTTAAGAATTCCTTTTATTATTTTAACAGGAAAATACGTTTTCACATTTATTGCATACTGTAAAGGGGTTTATGGCTCGCACAGAGGAAATAAATATGGAAGAATATTACTGCAGTCACTTGACTTTATGTAAGAGAAGGCCTGATGTGATTTTCATGGACAGTCCTTAGTTTGCTGAAATATCCTATAAAAAAGAGCATTTACAGAGACTACACATGGAAGTCTGGAGAAGGTAAAGCCTTCCCAGCCTACATTAGCTACTGAGTGTTAAAACCGGTTCTGCCATAAAAACCAGTAGGCAAAGAGATACTAGGCAGAATTCTTAACATTAAAATGTGTAGGTTGTTGTGCCCAAACAAAGAGGTTTTGTTCAAATTCAATTCATAAACATGCTGTAAATCCAAACAGGCCTCCTAATGAGAGGTGACGAAGAACCCAGTGGTCACTAAGACAGAGATTCAGTGTTCCTAAATGCTAGGTCTTTATGTTAAACGGATACCCCTCCTCACTAAAAGGCACATGCCCGTTTTCTTGAATTAACCAAACGGCCCCTTAGAGATTGTCAGACCAGGAGAAAAAGAATTCTCTCCTGATGAAACCAAAATACAACTTTTAAACCTGAACTACAAGTGTCGTGTATGAAGAAAAACAGGTACAACTCAACAGCTAACTAACAACATCCCTACTGTTTACAGTGGCAGCATGATTCTGTGGGGATGTTTTTCTGCAGCACGAACTGGGTGAGATGACAATCACCAAATATTGATCAATTCTTCAAGAAAATCCAAACTAGAATGACCTGGCATGATGATTCTTCCAAGAGAATAGTGATCTGAATTACACAGATAACAAGAGAGTGACTTCAGGAGCAGGCTATGGGTGTCCTTAAGTGGTCAAGCCAGATCCTGAACTTAAAACCAACAAGCATCTCTGTAAAGATCTAAAAATAATTCAATGCCAACGGTGCCTATTTATTCTGACTGGGCTTGAGATGATCTACGGAGACGACTGGGAGAAAATAAACCACAAATCAGTTGTGCCACATTGCAGAGATACTCAAGAAAACTCAAGGATGGCATTGCTGCCAAAGCTGCTTCAACTGGTGTAAACTATAATCAAAATTATGTAATCAAAATTATTTTTTTCATTATCATAATGAGTAGATCTTTGTGGAAAAAATATTCAGATCTATTTTAGAATAGCATAACAGAATGCTGAAAAAGTTAAGAAAAGTTTCTGGTGGCACTATATGTTGTCCCCTAACAGGTATTATGCAGGATTCTGCATAAATTTTAAACTGACTAAAGTGCATGTTAGCTGAAAACACATGTATCATCTCATGTGCCACAGCTGAAACTAACAGACTATTCTTATCTGTTTTGCTGGAAAGTTAATGTTAATGCAAGCAACAGAAAAGAGTTTTCTCATCTGTACTCCCATTTGGATCACCATATCATCCGTACTGTATACTAAATGGCTTGCCTTGCATTTTGTACCCCACTGCTCCTGTTGTGAAGTATTGCAAATTCTCTTCACTCAATGCAACAATCCTAAATGACCTTAATGTCAGCAACAAGGACGCGAGCGATGGATTACTTGTCAATTTGACTGCATAACAGAATCCTGGCATTGGAAGATGAATTACCCTGCAAACCAAGCAAGACAAGTTGGCGTGTGTGTTCATTTAAACCCGATTTATGTATTTAACGGCTTACGACGGGGCATGCGTGACAGAGTGCCGCCAGGCGCCTAATTCAGATGTATTACAGCCAATGGCGAGCACCTCTGACTGACAGGCAAAACATACATACACTTGGAAACAATTATTCATAAGCAGGACTCTGCATTAGGTAAATGCTCAGGTAATGACAAATGTGTTGTTTTTGAGCGCAAATTAATTTCCTCTATCAGCATCTATGAGTGTCTATTTGCAGGAGCAGTAAGCTACGCTGGCATTTTTGTCCTTTTGATAAGTGCCCTCTGTCTTATCATTGTCATGAGCAATGCTGCCACCTTTACTGATTTAATCACGGCCTGTCAATGTGTCCGCACCGCTCAAAGCTTTCTGTTCATCTTTAAGTGCTGCAGAGCGTCCACACAATAGGAAGGCTACTCTTGATCAATACGTCAACAATGATGACGGGCTTGTTGGTGAAAAATGTCCCCCAGTGTTTGGCCTACAGAATTTCTTGCCTCTGTGGTAACTTGTGTGTGGTGCCTTGCAAAAGAATTAATACAACTTCAACTTTTTCCACAAACTTCTGTGTATTGGATTTTAGGCAATAGATTAATACAAGGTGCATAATTGTACAGTGTAAGGAAAAGGATATATGGTGTTCAAATATTCTTACAAATAACATGCCTAGACTTGCTCTTGTTGTGCCCTAGCCATGGGATGAACCATGGACTGAACTGGACACAATCAAAGAGGCTCATAGGAAACTCTGCATCTTTAAAGTGGAACTAAACACAATGTAAAGTGGCAGCTAGCTTAATTTGACATGGAAAGTGAGTGGTGCGATGCTGGTACTTTCAACATGGATCAGTCTTTTGAAGTTCAGGATTTTTCACACCCCTCGTCTCCGAAGGTTGAGGGGCGCTATGTGGAGCCCAGCGGGCCTGAGCCAGTTGGAGCTGCTGGCTCAAGGCGCTGACTTAGCGATGCCCGAAGCTGGCACTGCCAAGGAAGTGGAGGACAAAATGGGTCCAGTTTCTGAGTGGTACAGTGATGTTAGCAGCATCATTGCTAACATGGGCTAACGTTCAAATCAGTAACAAACTTTCAGAAACGTTACATTTACATGTTGATCTATATTATCTCAAGTAAAACATATAACTGAAAGTATAAAACATAAAACTCTATGATCAATGCTTGTAACACCTGACTCGCTACGGGGGCGTTTGGTTATATACACAAATGTGGAAAAATTCAACTGCAGTAGCCACTGTTCAACCAAAAGAGGGCAGGACTAAGATAGTTTTAGGACAAAACTAAAGGTATTTGAAACTTGCTGGTGAGTAGGTTGACTACAATCTGGTGTTCATATACCTGCCGAATGAGGACAACAAAAGTTAAGTAATGATCTGCTGTTCGAGCATCCAGCGTTCACAGTAAAAGGATAATTTAGACAAGGTTGTCTTAAACCTTTTTTTCTGAAATTCTCCAGGAAAGGAATTTGAGCCAGAGATATCCCCAGAAAAGGCATTTTCTCTAATCGAAGCGGTTGTCCCCACAACCTGAAGAAGAAAGCATCAAAACTGCAACTCTGCATGCCTAATGTCCAGCTGCTATTGAGAGCCGCCACCACAACTTCTTTGTTCGTTGTTCTCCAAACAAACAAGTAGCCAGACTGGCCGCCACCTTCACTACTGAGTTAAATGCCCATTGGACCTTTCTCATTCCCGTTCATCAGAAACGAGGAAGGTGGTGTCTTTTATGCTATGTGTATTGAAATACAATCATTGTACATTATCCTGAACACAACATCCCCGATGTGAAACATGCTTTTGCGCTGCTTTGGTTCAGTAGAGACAGGGACATTTTTTGGTTGTTGATTGGATTAAGGAATGAATCATTTGAAGATATGGAGCAACTAAAGTGAAGTTAGAGGTCGTAAAATGACAAAATTTAAACTAGGATATTAATATTTTACCAAAGGCCTGCATGCAAAAGTGCGTGGAGACAACTTGTGCCTCTGATTGCACCCCACGATTTTTCCACAAAAATCGTGGGGTGCATTTCCATTCAACCTTCAAATTGTTCTCTGTGGTGGCCTCACAACATCATACTTGAACCACACAGCTTTATTTTCAGACACCTATGTTGCTTTTGAGATTAATCTTCCTAACACTTCTATCCAGAAAGGGAAAAGAAATGTACAGACAAAAAAACAACATCATTAAAACTCTCAAATTCTTTCTTATTCATTCAAGCATTCAGACCCAGCGCATCACATCTATTTAGAGCAGCCAAATTGATTCAATTTGCCGTGTTTGCATCACCCCTTAATTCAGCAGCCTCTCTGCAAGCTGTAAAACATGCGTCGTCAGGGTGATGGTTTTAGCTGGATTTTTGTCTTTTGTACTTTAACTGCAGATGCTTCGTCTTCTGAAATCTCATTTATTAATGTAACCGAGCAAATGAAGGCGGCGTAGGGGGGTAGGAAAAAAGTCGCAGTGAGGGTGGCGAAAAAAAGCCTCATGATGAAAAGCTGTAGATTAGGCTGTCAAATAGCTGCACAGCTTATTTAACTGATGTTATGATTGTTCAAGCAAAACAGCAGTTTTATTCCAGGGATTCCAATCCCTATCATATTTAACAACTGTTTGTTATTAAGTGTGATATGAATATGCTGTTTGAAAACATTTAGCTGGTTAAACAAACCCAGATTAGCAACTAGAAAGCTAATTAGGCAAGGGGAGTGCAGCTATATTACAATTACATCTTTTTAGATGGTTGTCTTGTGTAATTCTTTCACAATGACGCATTTAAACAACCAAATTAATAGTCCAGAAATCATACAGCGGCATGAATGCAAAAGCATTTATATTTTGTGATAAACCATACTATTCAGTTCAAAAGGTAGTAAAAATTCCTCAAATTTTAATTAAGCATGTAAGGCCCTGAGCAACATAGATTCTCCACGATACGTAATAGTGGGCAAGAGGTGCTTTTCCACATATCCACCCTTGTTGCAGCCAGAGCCACCAGTGGTGTTGCTATAAAACATAATCTTTGTCTCATAATTCTTTTTTTTTATTCATTTTCTTAACAAAAATAATTATATTTTTTTAAATTTCAAACGTTGCTCTGCATTTAAACAGTTTGGGGAAGCCCTGATGATGATGCCATAGCTTTGTGAGTTTCCTAACATTTGAATTAATTTGAGGCACATCTGTGGATCTATTTTGAGGGAATAGAGAGTTGTGGACCTCCACAAATCTGGTTTATCTATGGGTACAATTACTATATGTCTCAAAGTGCTAGGCTCATCCATGCAAACAGTCACTTATAAACAGGGTGGGAATGTCCAGCTATCATACTTTAGGCTCTGAGTCCTAAAGATGAAGGTGTTTTGGTTAAACAATTGTGTATTAACCCCAGGGAGTCCTTGTAAAGATGCTGACAGAAGCTGGTAAGAGGGTGTCATCATCCACAGTGAAACAAGTCCTCATCATTTGCTCAAAGGTCACTCAGAAATAAGCTCCTACTCTAAAAGTAACACAAAAAAGAGTTCAGTTTAAAAATATAGCCAGGAACAAAAACCTATGTTTTTGCAGGCATGTTCTGTGGTGTGATGAAACTAACATTGAAGTATTTGTCATAGTGACCAATGTTACATTTGAAGGAAAAAAAGAGAGACGCTTGCTAGCCCAACAGCACAACCCTAACTGTGAGATATGAAGGTGGCAGCATCATGTTGTGTGGCTGTTTTGCTGCAAGAAGTGTTTCACAAAATATAGGCACCATGAGGAAATAAGATTTTGCGTAAATATTTTTGTAAAAACTACAAAGCATCAGCTGGTAAATGAATGTTTAGGTACAAACAGGTTTTCAAACTGACAATGACAATGCAGAAATATTAGTCACAAAGCAGCTCAAGGACCACAGAGTCAATGTGTCGGGGTGACCATCACAAAGCTCTGATCTCAGTCCCCTGGAACATTTGTGTGCAGAATTCAAAAAGGGTCTGTGAGCAAGGCAGCCTACAAACGTGATTCAGTTACACTAGCTCTGTCCAGAGAAGTGGGCCAAAACGCCAGCGAACTATGTGAAAAGCTTGTGAAAGGATATCAAAAAGTTTGACCCAAGCCATACAGTTTATGGCTATTTAACCAAACTTCTAAATTTTAAGAATTGGCCTTAAATGGTGTCTAATGGTTGTTATATATAGTTTTGGTGATCCAAAGACAATATAGCCTCTTGCTGCTTTAAGTGAGGTCTTTTCCAAGATTGTCATGTATTTAGCTGAAATTGTCTTTCCGTCAGGTCTGATCAGCTTGCCTGTCAATGCTAAAGAAAAACATCACCACAGCATGATGTTGAGACTTTTTGTTCAAGTTTTCTATCAGGGAGTTACGTATTTTACCATCCCCCTCACTGTTTGTAATCATTGCTCAGACTGTAGACAAGGGCAGGTATTTTTCAAGCAATTTTCAAGCAATTTCCAGACTCGTTCAAATCAACACACATCGGTCTTACTTGTAATGGTGTGTTGTGGTGTTTTGCCCAATTTCAAGCATGGCAAAAAGAAACTGGCCTCTGTTACATTATATTTATTTCCCAAGGAAACAGGAAGTCGTGAACTTCCAAAATTTAAGTTTCTACACATTCTGATCATTATAAAACTCAAGTACGAATTTTAAGAAAATAATTCTGTTACATTTATTGAATTTATCATAAATGTTGGCACTAATAACAAACTAAATAATTATTTACCTTCTAATTTTTTTTAATGTACTATAATATATTGGATTTTTCTATATTTTTCAGGATGATATTGTGCTTCTGCACTATTAATGTAAATTCATTTTAAGGGTTTTTACACGTTTACCAGGGGTGCCAATAAAATGGAGGGTGCAGTATATATATATAAAAATGGTTCTTTTTATGGACTAATTTAATGTGCATTACATCTTTTGTTATTTTACAAGAGAATTGATTTGAACAGAGGGATGTGATGTGCTATAACAAGAACACACAATAAGCACCAAATCATCAAAATTACTTTAGTTATGCCCAGAGTCTCCTCTAAAACCATTCAGTTGATTTTAAAGATTTTATAGTTTTGCATTAGTGAAATATTAGAGCTTGTGTTTGGCCCACAGGGGTCCACTTCAGCACCTAAAGCAAGGCTAAATCAATAGCACACACAGGTTAATAGCAGTTGTGTTTTTGGGAAGCTGGCACATCAACTATTAATTAGCTGGTGATTAGAGTCAGCTGGAAAGAATGAGTCACAGCCCGAGGAGGCAATTGTCCTTGTGCTTGGGAAGGATAAATCCTGTGCTAAAGAGGGAGCTGGAGGTTCTCCGTCAGAATGTCCGTCCTTTGTGGAAGTACAGTGAAAAAAACGGCAGAACAAAAAAACATATAATTTTTCCAAATCCAGTTTTGGGGTTGACTGATATCATTTACATGCCATCAGAAAAAATAAGGATTTTAACCCAATCTAAACACTTTTTACAACCATTAGCTGTTTGGGTGACTCACCACCCTGGGCAGCAAGACTTGGTGGCATCATGAGCACTCAATAACATGTGCTTTCAGTTTAGGTGTGGGGTGCAGAAGGAGAGGCTCGTCCACAAATGTAAAATCCCAAACTTTAGTAAATTTTTGGGGGAATTTCATGTACTAGGCCATAACAAAGTGGTGCATAATTGTGAGGTGGAAAGAGTAAGATACATAGTTAGCGAACGTTTTTCAAATAAAAATCTGCCTGTGTATAAAATCCATTTACACTGATTCCCTCAAAAAAAACAGTTGAGTTAAAATCACCAAATTAGTGAGAAAAGCTTATCTGTATGCTTTTACAAAAGAACTGTTTGTTTCCAGTCCGCTTCCAGTGGTCAGGTGTGAAAGCTCATCCGAACTCTGGTCCACCTGAAAACATGGTTCTCTGTTCATATCCTGGAGTATAATCTGGTTTCACTGATAGTGTGAAAGCAAACTCACCATGTAGCTAATCAAAGGAAGGAAGTGACATCTTCTATATGTATGATTTAAATAACTATGCTGCATGTGTTCTGAAAACCTTTAAATCCTGGGTTGGCATCTGTGCAACCATGTGGCAGGACGTTTTACTATACAATAGCCAGATCGGATCCTTTAACCAAATATCCATAAATGAATGTTTCTTGTGAACATTAATATTTCACTTATTCAGAATGGCATTCTTTGTATTTGCACTGAATGTGTTCCAGCTGTCACAAACATTATTCTTCATAAGACAAATGACATCACATTTTCCACATGTATTCTAATTGCCAATGCACCTAGCCACAAACACACTCTTCTGATCTAGAATGTACATTGTGGAAATCTAAAATTAAATACTTACAAAAATTCCCAGTGAGTATTTGAGATAGGTGATTTTTTTAAATTAAATATTAAAACAACTTGCCGTATTTGCTAGCTGCTCAAACTGGGAATTTTCTTGTGATTGTTCCTTAAATGAGCAGCTGTCGTCATTGAATGATGTCTAATTGGTTTGGTCCACTTGCAAAAGTGCAGTGTGAACATGAACCAGAGTAAGAGAAGGTGTGAAATTGGTCAATTTCCAATTCAACTGATACTGCTGGACTACCATTGAGTAAAAGCAACAACCGTAATGTCAACATAATTATAACTGTTCTGTGAAGGCCTCCAAAAACAGTAGTGAAAGAACAACTCATGAAGACCAAAAAACACAAGAGACAGGTCATTCTGTGGGCATCTTTTTTTTAAGTTAAATTGGTTACACTGAGTTTCATATAGGGGTATCAAAGTAGAGGGGGCTACATACAACCGCACAGCATACTTTTGTCATTTGATTATTTGTCAAAAAATTTGAAAAACATGTAACATTATTCTTTTACTTTACAAATATGGGCTGCTTTGTCCTGGTCTATGACTTACAATCCTAATGAAATACACAGACATATGTAGTTGCAAGATGAAATGTGAAAATGTACAAAAAGAACTGAAAACAAATCCAAAAATAGAAAGAATTAAGAGGGAGGAGCTCATGCTCAAACATTCGATACCAGTTATAATTCAGCGACCAGTTCATGTACTGCATGAATGGCAATACCTGCATCCTGATATGGCTACCAGAGGACTGGAGGCTTTTTGATTGGTCCCTTTATGTCCAGGATTTTCCTTCCAGTGTATTCTACATGAATCTCGTTCATGGGGTATGTTCTCCTGTTTTGCATGTTTTCCTTTTCCCCCTGCTAAGCATACATGTTTTATTGATAGAGAATATTAAATTGGACTTCAAGTGTTAATGGTGTGTCCTTGTGCTTCTCTCTGATATGATTACAAAGAAATTGGGTATGCTGCAACAGGAGGAAGCAAATACATTTCATTAAAACTTTATTTTAGTAAAACGTATAAAAAAGAATTTGCCAACAAGTGTAGATGAAGCATGCAAACCCACAAGAGAAAAACATAATGTGGTCTTTTTAATCAGTCACCCTACCCTGTGGGTTCAAACCCAAACGCAACATCTACCCCAAGTAAACATCACAAAGGCTGCTCAGACATAAAAGAAGATGAAAAGAGGGCATCTGTCAAATACATATCATGTTTCCGGCTTTGGGAAGCGGCGGGTGGTGTTAATGGATCAGGGACCCTCTCGAAAGCAATTACCTCCATCATTCCCAGAGTGAAAAACAGGTGTCAAAGAATCCAAACCTCAGAGGTCAGATTTGATATCCTGCTTGTTGTTTGACGCTCCTGCAAACCAAGTTTGAAACGGAGACGCAGTTATCGGCGAGAGACATGGGTCTCATTTGGTTTATTAGGAACACAAAATATTCTCTTCCTGCAGTGGCCAGAATTTCATTGCAATTATTCTGCCTGGGGGATTTTGGCTTTTAAAACAGTCAATGCAATACCGGAACAGTTGCTGAAACCGTCTTTCTTTAAACGTTTATGCTCCTTTGGTAAAAAATAAGTAGATTCTTAAACAACTGCTTTAACTTTTTTTGTGAAAAAACATCTAAATTTATCTGTGGTATATTTTTTTCTGATGACCTTTAAAAAATGGCACTTTCCAGGTGCATCTCAATAAATTTGAATATCATTAAAATTACTCTATGTCAGTAATTCAATATTGATTGACAATAACTCACATCCACTACCATGGAACATAAGCCAAACAATGTCACCGTTAAATGGTAAATGGACTGAATTCATATAGTGCCTTTCCAGTCATACAGACCACTCAAAGCCCTTTACACTAGAGCCACATTCAACCAATTGCACTCACTAACGCTCACACATTCATACACCGATACGCGGATCAGTAGGCAACTTGAGGTTAAGTACCTTGCCCAGGGGCACATTGACAAACAGCTGGAGGAAGTTGGAATCAAACCCACAACCTTCTGATTGCAAGACGACTACTCTTCCTACTGAGCCACAGTCGCCAAACAAATCTGCTGTTCATAGTGTTGTCTCCAAACATCTTCATGGAAGGTTAAGTGGAAGGAAACACTGTTTGAAAAAATGTGTACAAGCAATATTGTATTTTTCGTATTTCTTTAGATGCACCTCTAGTTCGATTTTGGAGTAGTTAACATGGTAGTATTTTCACTTTTATATCACTGAGGATGCTGTTTAGAGACATACTATGATGCATAAATGGAATAATATTGTACTGTCTTCCTTTTTCTGTTGTATTCAAAACGGCTACCTCTATTAAAAGAATTGCAGCACATTTTTTTCTTTATTAGGAATAATTGGCTATCATCAATATAACATTTTCAGTCTCTAGACTAGAGAAAGTTTTGGTGACTTTACACACGCTCCGGGGTCCTGAGGTTCAAAATAAGCCTATGCCATGACCTCCTCTGTGTGTTGAATCTTTTATAAAAACAGTGGGAGCCAGTTTTCATCTGAGAGCTTTTCCAGTAAAGAGAAGCTGTGATACTACAAATACAATAAAATCTAGGGACAAAGGGAGACATTTAGACACTCAAAGTGTTTCATATTTGCACTTTTTTTTGTCTAATGTAAATATTGCAATGAAAAGTATAACGTCTATTCACATACAGCATGATATGATTACTGATACTTCTGTTATGATTTGGGGTTGTTTGGTTTTTGGTTTCTGGTTTTTCTTATGTTTTTTACAGTTAAGGTTTTGACTCGTTCTGTTGTTATCATTATTCTTCTTAGATTTTGAATCATGCTTCTGTTATTTATCTTGTTCATGTTTTGTCAAGTTTGGTTTTGTTTGTATATTAGAGTCTCTGTTTTTGCTGCAGCCACGTTTTGTTCTGTCTGTCAATTAAGTTTATTCGGTTCATCTGCACCCTGTTAATCAGTTTTGTTTTCCACCTGTACCATGCTCCATATATACACACCTGTTCAGTTAGTCGTTGGGGGAGACATTTCTCATGCTCTTGTCTTGTTCTCAAACCAAGTCTTGTTTTTTTGATCATGCCATGCCTGTCTCGCCTGCCCGTTTGTTTTGTTCCTGCCTCCTGCTATGAGTGAGTTTTTGTTATTAAACCTTTTTTTCACTTACCATCACGCTGCCTGCTCGTCTGCATTTTGGGGTCCTATATCTTGCAAACCGTAACAACTTCTTATAATTCCATTTGAAATATGCATGCAAGCAAACATAATTTTGAAGAAGTTCTTTCGGCACTTTTTAGCAATGTTGGATAAAGATGCCTGATATCACTGTAGATAAGGTTTTTTTCGTATTCTGAAGAAATGTATAAATATTTTCTTAAATTGTTTTCTGAGCCTGAGTCAATTTGTTCTTGCCTTTTGAAAACAAAATGTTCCAGAGGATTTCTGGTTTGTTGAGAAACAACTTGCCAAACTTCAGCTGTGCTGCCATGCACATTATAGGAGAGGTGTTCCCCCTTCAGCCATTCTGAATAAGCCATACTTTTCTACATGTCCTGAAATAAACTTTAACAGAAGACATGGTAACTAACGACTGTAGAGTCTGAGATGGAGCTCTTGGGATTTCAGTTTTCCAGAGAATTGTAAAATCAGATCTCGTGTTGAACTTACTGGGACAAGCTGTCCTAGAAATATGGGTAACTGTTTCAAACGTTTCCTTTCCGTAAATAAATTGTTTTGATAAAAAGTGATGGAAATTCTTCGGAAATTGATTTATTGGATTGCAGCAATCCTATTTCTAAGATCATGTTTATTTTAAATAAAACACAGTGGTGGTTCTTGGATGCATGGTGCCCTGAACAAACCCATGTCATTCCAAGATGTTCCAAATGTGTTTTCACAAATGGAATAAAGGTTTCTCTAAATCTTAAAATGGTGTTTCAGTGCAGAATAAACTGGTTCAGATTAGTTGAAATCTTGAACAAGAGATTAAATGCAATCCTGATACTTTAGAAAAGAGTGAACTGGCTTCTTAGCACCACTGATCAGACTACCCTTTCAGCTTGTATAAAATTAGCTAAGGCATCCTTATTCTTTCCTTGTTTGTCTGAGGTTTGATTTAGTTCAAGGGGCTCCCTTTAGAAACTCACCACAGAGAGTTTTTATCTAGTTTATGGCTCCAACTAGCTTTTATCCTCACTAGACAGGTAATATTATAGACATCAGGAGCCAAAGTCAGCATGATGTACCAGGCTGTGTTTTACACAAAACCATCCAGAAAGTCTTGAAAAATAATTTAAAATAGCTGTGTAACTGAATGCTTTCAATGAGTAACTGGATGAAGCATCTGTCTGCCTTTTTGCTTGTGCTGCTGTTCCTTTGCTTTTTGATCACAATGTATTCTTTATAGACAGCGGAGATTCAACGGGATGATTTCGATTCGGATGATCTGCTGCCTCACCAGGTATGAATCATGATGCATTATAGGGATAGACCCCTACTGAGGAGATTACATGTCAACTATTCAATTTTTCTTTCAATCAACGTTTTACACCAAAGTCTGATTGAAAGGACTCTCTCAGCATAGTGGTATATTTGAATGAAAATTGGTGTCAAGGCTATAGGCGAAGAACAAAAAAAGAACGCCTCACTTTGACTGAGCTTTGGAAATGGGGTTCCAATGCTCATTTTTAGACTTACTGAGTTTATTCCAGCCATTTTAAAAGAGATTTTCTTCCTGCAACAGCTGATGCTTTGTCACAGTTGATCTCACTTCTCAAATGGAAACTGATGAGAGATGTGCGTTCACCTTAAAAAACATCTATTTGCATTACATATAGTACAGCGCTGCCTGAGTACTTATCGAATGTACAACCTGACAGTTTCTTTATGGCTTACACCGCTGATGGGTGACAGATTTGTGGCTTTGTCATCTGGCATTTGTGACAACCACCAGCTTTTAGCTTCGGGGTCCTTTATAAGATCCCATGAAGACATTGCATTCTCCGCGTGCAAGGTCGTTTCAAATCATCCTCCATCCCGGCACATTAAATCTGAATTCACTCCTGCTCCGGAGGAGACAGCCTAAATAGGCTTGGTTGATGAGTGAATATAAAGTCTGGAGAACAGAGGGGAAGCATCATTATCATAGAAACATTCGAGCAAACGATGGACACGGAGGCTATCAGAGATGATTAGTCAATAAATTCTAAGCGCTGTGTAATCAGCCTACCTCCTATGAAGGGTAAACACAATGTAATGCTCTCCGTTGAATTCTCAAGTTGACTGCTTAAATGCATGCTGCTCCTAGGTTTCTACTTGTAGTTTTACCTTAGTAAGAATGATGGCTGGCACTCCTTCAGTTTCCACCCTTAAAGTCTGTGTTTTTTGAAACCAAATCATATTTCAAGATAACCTTGTGAGGGAAAGGTGTAGGAGGCTTTTGTCAGCCAGTTGACCTGCAGTGCACAGCAACAGATAGGGGAGTGGCAGCCCTGTTATATTTTATGCTCTATCCAGTTTGTCCAAAACTGCATCTTGTTTAGGGGACTTTGAAGCATTGGTATGTCAATGGTTTTGTAATTGTTCCTCTGTTGTTTCCTGTCACTTTTATTTATTTTTTTTTTGGGGGGGAAGGACTTTAAACAGTAGGTAAGGTATGACAGAAAATGTTTGTAAATTTGACATTTCCTTTGCTTTCATTATGCAAGAAGTAAATTCTTTTTATTCAATTCTATCCTTTAATTTTTGGCTTTATTTAATGATTAAACTATTGGAATGGTATTACAACTTTTTTGCATTTTAAAAAAAGTTCAGTTCTTCATTGCTTTGTTTTTTTCTGTTTTTTTAAACTTTAAATTGATGTAATTAGTATGACAGATCATTCTGTGAACTTTTAAAGACATCAGTTATTTTTCCCTCTTTCTTACGTCCTTTTAATCACCTTTTAAAAAAAGACAGTATGACCAAAAAAAGTAGCGTACTCTATTTTGTAGCTTCTAACAGTTTTTATTCCAGGACTGCGATGTATTGATCTCCATCTATTTTTTTTATTTTTTATTAACTAACCATCTTCCCTGTCTCTAGTGAAGAAAAGCATCCCCACAGGATGATGCTGCCACCAAACCTCTAAGGTCTTTGCAGAACCATCTTTTCATCGGTTCTGACCATCTTTGTTTATTAGGTTTACATGCAAATGTCCATGTAAGGGCCATGACATCCAGAGGACAGAAAGATAAAGAGTTTGATTAAATATCTCAGCCCTTTCAATGATATTTTAATATTTCAGAACCTCAGAAATAAACTGATTAATGACTGTAGTTAAATAGTTAAAACCGCAATGTGATGGGGCAGGTTGATGGCCGCTGTCTGAATCCATATGTCCATAGCAATTTTCCTGTGTCTCGTTATTTAGCCAATAATTTGATGAACAATTAAAATAAGGCTGTTGTAAACAACTACTCATCCAGCTTGATGTGTGGCTTGTCGGAGCAGGAGGGACCGCAACCTCCAAACGCTCCTTAAATGTCAGCAGCAGGTAATCAGCCAGCAGAAGAGAGTGAGGAGGGACAAATGTGACAGTAAATAAAATCTAAATACATATTCCAACAGACAACACTGAGGTTTACAGCACCACAGAGCTACACACAGCCACAACATGCGAAACCTGTTACGTACAAGAGACGAATACCAACACTGCATTAATTCAGGCCGGCACAGATTTAAATGAAAGGCTAATGCCCAAGGTAGCAAAACTCTCCTTGTCTCAAAGGTCACAAATAATGTCTCTGTCTGTAGAAACATGAAGTCTAGACAATGTTTTGCAGGAAAATGTTTCAAGCAGGATGGTGGTGTTAGCCATTTTTTCCATCATTGTTAATTATATGATTAAACGTGGAGGTTAAAGACCCATTTAAAGGTCTGCATACCTAATTAGGGCCCAAGTGAGAGGTGTCCGGATTTCATCCCTGCCTCGTATTCCAGTCACACACACGCCCGCATGCACCCAAACCAACAAATTTAAGTGGTTGCATCATGTGAAGCCATTTTACATATCAAATTTGTGAGGCAAGAAAAACCCTGTCGTGGCATCACATTTAACAGAAATCAGCATTTAGCTAATGCCTTCACTCAGCAGTGGGTGAGCCAGTAGAGCCACTTGTAAAGTTATTTGGCTTTAAGCGACTGATTTAATGTGTATGTGTGAATGTGGATTCAGTTTTAGACAAATAAATGAAAAAAAAAAAAGCGTTGAGATGTGCGGTTTTCATGCTTATTAATGCTGGGGCAATAATAATAACGCAAGGGCTACTCGGCTGGATGGATGTCAACACAGCAGGTGAAAAAAAAGTCCTAAAAAGCTCTTACTTACATGCTGCCTCTAATTAACAGGGACATTTTGACATTTGGGAAGAGATGTTTACCAGTCACTGGTAACTTCCTTTAGTGCGGTTGCCAAGCAACTGTTCCTAACCAAGAGATATTCTGAGAAAAGTCTTGGACCCCCAACAAAGAAGTTACAGTGTGTTGTTCACCAAGTTAATTATCAAGACTTAGAAGTGCTGGAAAATTAGGTTTTCTTTCTTTTAAGAACAACTGCAACTTCATTTTACTTGTCTTGAAGATACAGACATGTTAGGCTGAATATTGTGAAGAGCACAGACAGTACATTGCAAAATGATTTATACTCCTTGAAAATTATACTTCGTCTTCAAAAGTTTTTATATCTAAAAATCTGAAAGGTGTGGAGTTTGTTTTGTTTTGTTTCTGTAAGTGAAGGAATGCCTTAGGTTTTGTTGAAATTGGGTGCTGCTTCTTGGGTCTTAAGCAAATCATCAATTAGCAGTGCCCTATTTAATGTCTGTGATGCTGCACTTCTGGGCCTTTTGGCCATTTGACTGCCATACACCCTCCAATTGTTTGTGTAGACCCGAATGCCATTTTGAACAGTTTCCCTTATTTTGGTCAGACTGCTTTTGTAGGGGAGAGCTGCGTTTTGCATAATCAGTGTTCTTCTGTGTATGTGCTTGTTAGGTGAGTTACATTGTAGGTTTGTATATGTTGTTTTTGTTGAGGGAGGTAAGTAAAATTTAGTAAGGATTGTTTTGTTTGTTGTGTTGGCATGAGCTCTCCCTGAACCTAAATATCAGTCTGTACAGTCATCAGTCAGTCAGTCATTTTCTACCGCTTATTCCATAGTGGGTCGCGGGGAGCTGGTGCCTATCTCCAGCAGTCTATGGGCGAGCATACAGAGTACAGAAGAGAGTTAAAATATGAATCTTGTCTCCTCATTCATCATCTAGAATTATGTTAGTCCCTTTTATCCCTTAGACCAGCCAGGGGACATAACACATCTAGAGACTGCAATCTTTGCCCATTGTTCCCAAAATGCTCAAGCTCAGTCCCATTGTTTGGAAATCATTTTTGAAGATGATTTTTCAATTTATGCGAAATAATCTTAATTGGATTTAGGTCTGAACTTTAACTGGGCCATTCTAACAGATCAATACACTTTGATCTTAACCATTCTGTTGCAGTTCTGGCCATGTGTTTAGGGTCATTGCCCTAATGGATGGTGAACCTCCAACACGGATAACAGAACCTCCAGAGCTCCCCTGTATTTAGCTTTATTCCTCTTTTCATCAACTCTGACCAGCTTCCCTGTTCCTAGTGAAGAAAAGCTTCTCCACATCATGGGGTCACCTTGGAGATGGTGTTTCAAGGTCAATGTGAAGTTAGCTTTCCAGCACATGCAATTTATTGCATTAGAAAAAAAAAATCTAAATAATTTTGGTCTTATCTGATCAAAGCATCTTCTTCCATATAGTTGAGGCCCCACACAACTTGGGGGGAACTGCAAATGGGACATATTTACAGCCTTCAATAAAAGCTAGAATTGTGGAGTGCACAACTTGTAAAGTTAAGATATTCTCCCACCTGAGCTGTGGATCTCTGCAGCTCCTCCAGCGTTACCATGGGACTCTTGGCAGCTTCTCTGATAAATGCTCATCTTACCTGCCCTGTTAGTTTAGGTGTGCCGTTTTCATTTTGAGATTAGATTGATTAGTGGAGGTCATTGGTTGAGCGATATTTTATTTATGGGTGTCAAAGGAAAGGGGACTGATTCCAAATGCACACCAAACCTTTCAGATTCTTTTTTTCTTTGTTTTGTAATCTGATTAGCTGTTTTTAGCCATCACATTCTTTTAACACCCACCATAAGCAATGTGTGGATTCCAAACATTATCCAGAATATATCATTTCTCTCATGATATCTTCTGTCATAAGAACAATGAAAGGTCCTTGTGCAAGCTGTGCAGGGGTAAAATTCTCTGCAGTGCAGCACGACTTATTTGCTATATCTAAATGAAGTTGGAGAAACAAAAGCTCTAAATGTATGGCTATAAAGTTGACTTAAAAGCATCATCCCATTTCTGCATATGCTCCTACAAATCGGTCCTCGACAGAGACAAACTTCCTTGTGTAAATGGAGCAGAAAGAGTGGGAGGGTTGCTGAATAGGGAACACAATTACCACAGTTTGGGATTCCACTTTTATCCCTTGCTGATCTAGACTTTTCCCTCCTTTCCTTCTTGCTTTGCTTCTCTCAGGCGAACTGAGAGATGGTGATCTTTTCAAAGGTCATTTGAACAGTTTGTTTTATTTGTGAGTTTCTTCACTGAGATGGCAAAGCACAACACAGACTTGGCCTCAGGGTTTGCCGTTTGTGTTATTTTATAATTGACTCAGTAAAGCTCAAGAAGCTAAAGTCTCTATTAGCAATAATCTTATCCCTCTCCTCTGAAATTATGATTTACTAAATATGCAATTGTCGATTTTTTTTTTTTCACTCAAGCAACGAGCAAAAGGTTAGTTGTAAACAATGTTGTGGAGGTCTGTTTCTATTGTTTTTCCATTTGTTCTTTGCATTTCTACTACTTTTTTCAGCATATAAACCCAAGTCGGCTGCTGAGACAGAGCAGAAAAAAATCTGAGTAAAAAAGTGTTGTAGATCTACTGCTGGTGTCCTCCTAAGAGGAGTGGTGCCTCTGAGTATGAACATTTACATGCCATTATGAAAAACGAGAGATGATTATTACCCAGAGTGTACTGGGGACTGCGATCATTACTGCAACTTCCAGCACATGTGTTGGTTAGCTCATCGTTCGCCGTGTTGTTCACATAACACCTGCGCTGGACGCCTCAGGCTTTGGCAAAGGACGACAAGGCAAATTAATATCCATAAAGAGGAACAGCTTTAGACTAATATCAGGAACAAAATGAGGTACATGCAAAGTTGGGATGAAATTACATTAATTCTGAAACAAATGTAAGCCTAAATACAAACACCGTGTGGTGAAGAAATATTCAAATCTTATTTTCTTTTCTTATTTGTTCAGTTTTTTTGTGTTTTTTAAATTGACCATCAGAAAAAACAGGCATGCTAATCAATCTGATCGGAAACAACTTTTTAGTTTTATCGGTCAGTTCAACCCAGCTGAAAACCTTTCACATAACACCTCACATCACATAATGCCAATGCAACTTCCTACTAGCACAACCCCCTGCTGCCCAGCTAATGTCAACACTACTTCTGACTGCCACCTGCATTCCAACAAATAAGGGAAGAAATTATGGATTGACCACTGAAGTAGTATTAGCCGGATTTCAGCTAATTGCACTTCTGACGGCTGCCGCCACATACTTTCCAGCTTGGTGGCATAAATCTTGATCTTATATTGACGGACTGTACAGAAAAAAGAAATATAGAATAAATAATTAATATGTCTAGAACTTCCAGATGCCTGGTTGCATTTTTATTGCTCCTCATCCTCACTGATTTAATGTAGCTTATAAAAAGCAGGTAAGAGGTGGCAAATAAACATATTCTGAGTACTCAGGCAGCGATCCTTCAATAAAGTAGAAATTATGATCTAATTTGAATTGCAGTTTTGTTTTTGACTCAAATTAATGTTAGAACTCTTCCAATATTTCCTACTACAAAGAGAAAAGGTTGGTGGAGATTAATTACAATTGACATGAAAACTCTATATGAATAACAATAACAGTTTATTCAAATTTATTTCACTTAAATGAAAATTGTTTCTGAAAAATTATTTGCTCAGGTTTGAAACTTTTTTTTTATTCTAATGCTGATTTATAATCTAGCAAAAACTGTTCATCTATGAACTATTTAGGGTCACAGATGTTGAAATAAATCTGTTCCTACCAGTCAGAAGTGAGTTTTTAGTGACTAAAATTGTTTTGTACCCACCATTTGCTTTATTTCTGCACTATTGGAATTTCATAACATTTTAAACACAACGTAGACAATTTCTTTCAGACTGCGATGCTATTCGCTTTGGCTGTAATTTACATGAATAGGGGCTGCATTTTCCCTAAAATTCATATATATTTAAATGTGGCAAACATTGTCAGTGCAGAGAGATGGTATTTCCTCAGTGAAGATATTGTAGCGGGAGATCTGCCATTGCTTTGAGATTCAGAATTAGATGTCCACAAACCCAGGTTTGTCCATATTGAGCATCTACTAACAGCTTTATTAATTTGTCAGTCATTGTACAACAAAAGCTTGTATCCCAGCACAACTTAACTCATATTGGGAGGGGAAGCATGTGACAAATAAAAATTGCACATCAGATACAGTAGGCTCTTTGAGTTTAAGCACTTTGTTTTCCAATGTCAAGTATGGAAAATCATTGACTGAATATTTGTGTGAATTTCACAGCAAATCCTAAGGAGAATTCACTGTTTGTATGTTACTTTCCACTCATCTGTCAATCTTGCAGAGCTTTCGATTTAAATGCAGAGTAAATAATGAATATAGTTTGAGTGACTCAATGGAAACCAAGCTCTACATTTTTTACAATGATCTTTTTTGTAACATTCCCTGCCTCCCGTATCCCAGAAAAAGCCACTATTATTAATTCTGAAAATGCTTCAGCTAAAGTGGGATAACAGCTAATAAAAATAATTGGAGCGGAGCTTCAGGATCCACATCTTTTTTATTGACTAGGAGGATTTGAGTATTTGAAAACTGCTGCCTGTTTGAAACTGTCAATTTATAATCCAACTCATTTTAGCAGGTCTGTTTAGTGATGCCCCTAAAACGACTAGTGTACAGTGTCTTGCTAAATTAATGATATCCCTTAAAAATGGCAACAACAAAAAATCTGATTTCCATGTGTGTATTTGCATTGAGCATGTACTCTGTGGAATTACATTCTGTTGCAAGTACAGCTGCATGTCTTTTAGGGAATGTTCCTACCAGGTTTGCAAATTTGTATAGAGATTTGTGTCCACTCCTCTGCAAAACAGCTTCAGCTCAGGCAGCGTTGAGTAAAAGACAAAAAAAAGCTGGAGTCAGTTCATTTATTTTGAAATATTTATTTCAATGACACACTGCTGAGCAACACATCCAAATAAACACAAATGGATCTATGAGCAACTTATAAAGAAATCAGCTGGACTTTATTAACTGTATTTTGCCAAAATCTATAGAAGTCGATAGGATCTTTTAGTAGCTGCACTATTTTATTTTGTTTATTGTTTTAAATGTATATGTAAAGTTACTTTTTTATTTTTTATTTGTGTGTATTTTATATAGAAAATCCTACATTTGAATAAATACAAAAAGGTATCAGGGAAAATGTAATGTTCAATGCAATAAAAAAAAAAAAACACTCATAGACTTTTTAATCCTAATAATAGGCAGAATCTACCTAATATTTTATTTGAATTTCTTATTTGTTTTGTACAAGTGACTTTGTTGCTTTGTTTCCTTAGAGGATAATAAACGTTTTCTGAATTTACAGTTTTTTATTCTAATAAAAATATTTTTCTAAACTAAATAAATAATAATTTTAAATAGTCGTGATTGGTCTATTACATAAAGTCCCCGTAAAATGCAATGAAGTTTGTGGTTGTAACATAACAAAATGTGAAAAAGTCCATAGGGGTATGAATACACCAGATACAAACATGCATCATTTAAGATTGAAGGGAGCACTGGACTAACTGTTGGCCAAGAAGTCTTCCTGCTCAGTGAATCAGGTCACAAGAGAAGATGTCTTCAATTAACCTGCTGCTCTCTGGCCAGTGACATTTAGGCTTAAACGTGACCTGAATCAAACAGAAGCTTCCTCCTTCAGTTAATAGAAGTGTTTAGCTCTAATCAACAGCTGAGCAGTAAGTTAAGTCTGAAAGCAGAAAAGAAGCATTTTTTACAGTTTGTTTGTGTGTATCCTTTTGAAAAGTAGTGACTTAATGTTACATAAAGTTAGTGTTTAAGGCAGATGTTACTGCTCTACAGAATTTTCATGTGGCTCCTGCCTTTTCATCTCTCACTGATTTTGGCTGCTAGTGCCACCAAGTGGTCACAGTGTCAATATTAAAGAGGGCAACTGAACTGCAGTCTTTCTTTCTACCCAGCCAGCTCCGTCCCCGTGTCGTTTCACCACAAAAGGAGGTCCATGTGCCTGTTTTTTTTTATGTTCAAGGGAGCTCAGCCCGTCATCAACAATTCATCTATATCACAGGCCCAAGATGCAAGAACATGTGTGTCAGTTGGTTCAAAATTACTTTCAGAACCGGTGATAGATGTCTCGTTGATTGTTGAGTAGCTGCTAGATTGAGGAGCAGTTCACCCACATCACCTGCACTCTTCCCTCTCGCTCCCTCCGCCGTCTCATGAGACGAAGAGGTGGGAGAGAGCCTTAAGTGATATACGAGGCAGCTTGAGAAAGATGAGAAGGACCTGCCACTCGCTGTCAAGAGAAGGACGAGGCGAGAGGTTACACACATTGAAATGCCATTTCCTGCGGTTCACCACTTCACTTTCACACCCACCTCAGAGACTGGGCTGAGAAATGCACTTTTATGAAAAATGGTTCCCATTACAGATTTGACCCCCTTGCTGATCTTTGATGCTGATCCCTCACATTTTATAAAATTGACCCTATTGCCACGTCTCAACCTTTTAACCTTTGCCATTCACTCGTGTCTTCTCCCACATGAGCTTTAAGATTTAGTAATGGCCATCCAGCAAGTCGCCAAAGAGACCGCAACGTTAGTCTTCTCTGAACCTGTTAATGGTTCTGTCTCTAACCAAAGGACAAGAAATTAATTTGGCACCGTTACCCACTGTGCACATCTTGCCAGGTACGGAACATCTGCAGAACCCTGATCTGTGCATATGAACTGATTGCATATTACCGCTGGAGCTGCTGGTTTACTATTGCGGGAGATTGTTGCCGTGAAAAGTAATTAGTAACAGTAATTTAGTTTCCCTCACTGACAGATTCTGTTGCAATTAAAGGTGCTTTACGAGATGGAGCAGGGATGGGGATTGGTTTGGACATTAGCTGTTTAAAAAACAAGGCAAACATTTTAAACTTCTGTCCTTTTTTTTCATTTGCGATTGTTAAGATCCAGATATTTTAGTGAAGCCAGAGTTTGCATCCTTGTTTGATTTTCAGAAATATAATCTTCCAATATGGACTATAAAACAAAACGTATACTAACTTTTCAATGTTTTCTTAGTAAGCATTCATCTTTATAACTGAACCATACAGTTCTGGTGAGAATTTTACACACAGTAATGTGAAAAAAGTAGGATGCCACATAAAATTTTCAGAAGAAATGTTTATATATACACACACATCTAATCTTTTTCATTTATCTCTAGACAAAAGAGCGATTTCAATGCGCTTAGAAAACAAAAAATACCATAGTTTCACAAAAATATGTATTGAAACGGAGGAAAAAGTTAGGACAGCTTTCTGATAGCTAATATGTAGCTCCTTTGACTACAAGTTACCAGGCTCTGTTTTTGCTCGGAAGAAAGTTTCTCCCACTCCTGACATTCAGCTACGAGATGTTCCAAGGCTTCAGTCCTGGTATGTTTTTAGTCATTATCAGTTTGCAGGTTTAAGTTCTGCTCCAGCTATTTCTTCCTTTTGTTTTCACAGGATTTTCTCACATTTTCCTCAACCACAAAAAGAAAGAAAAACGTTTGCATCAAGCCTGAAATTAATTAGATTAATAAGCATGATAAGTTTACAGTCCTGAGTGTTGAAATGACAATGAAAGACTCCTGCTGCTGTTGATGTGACGGTGCATGCCTGTACATTAAAAAGAGACTGAACAAGTCTTTAACATGGGAAGTTTACAAAGAGGAAACCTTTGCTCTATTAGAAAAACATACATATATCATGGTTTGGGAATGCATTGCTACAGCAGGAGGACGTCAGCTCAACATCATAGAATGCTTCATGAATTCTACTGTGTATCAGAGAAAATGTGATGAAAAAATAAGCTGAAGGAGACCAGGCTGGGGCTGCACGGTGGTACACAGTTGCCTTGCAGCAAGAAGGACCTGGGATCGACTCCCGGACAGGGGTCTTTCTGCATGGAGTTTGCATGTTCTCCCCGTGCATTCATGGGTTCTCCGCGGGTACTCTGGCATCCTTCCACAGTCCAAACACATGACTGTTAGGTTTACTGGTTTCACCAAATTGCCCTTAGGTGTGAATGGGTGTGTGCATGGTTGTTTGTCCTTTGTTTCTCTGTGTTGCCCTGCGATGGGCTAGCGACCCCACCTTTCATCTGTAGACCACTGAAGATAGGCCACAGCTCCCCCGCGACCCTGTACAGAAGAAGCGGGTATAGAAAATGGATGGATGAATGGAGAAAATTAATCCATCCAGCAATTTATGTTGCTTTTGTGCAATTAAATAACTTGCTTTTTCAGAGATAAACACAAAACTGAATTAGATATCAATATTTGAAGATTTCTGAACATTTCATGTTGTGTCCTATTTTTTATTTACTTAACTGTACATTCACTACAATAGTTACCTGAGTCACAAAACAGGCACACAGCTTTTTTTTTTTCCACATGCCTCCTCCTGGTTTAATCAAATCCCAATCAGACTTATACTCACAAATTCGTTTACCAAAACTATGTGGTTACAAAATGTCTTCAAACAACTGTTAATCAATGCCATTAGGAAATTATAATCACACATAATGCAGGATGAAGACAGGCTCTGGAGACCGTAACAAAGGGGAATTGTTTTACATTTTTAACATATTAGAGCCTTAGAAGAAACACATGGTTATTAGTGAGCACGGAGGCAGGCGTTCATACTAAGAAATCAAGGATGCAGCTTTGCTGTTGTCGCACATTTATGCATAACAAATGTGATCAGAAGTTTCCTCTAGGCAATGACACAAAAGCAAATCTGTAGCAGAAAGAAAGAACGCAAATATTTGATTAAAGTTAGCAAAGACTTCTGTGTGCCAAAGCATTTCATCCTCTTCCAACTTTGCAGCCTGGCAACACATCCACTAAATCAATTATGCTGTAATCTTTAAGTACAGGAGCACATTGTGTTCAGGCTGCTGACAGATCTTATCATCAGTGTGGTAAGGTGCCACAATGAAGGAAATAACCAATGTGATAAGACTGTTTGGACACTGCAAACAATGATTAGGTAGAAGCTACATAATCTTTAATTTGAATGACAATGCGGTGTAACATGTCGCAGACAATGAGGTACATCATTCTACACTGCATCTTTGGCTACATAATAAAGCTCAGGTTGGATTATGAGACTTTACAATTGAAAAGTTATTAAAATGATCCAAATTAGAATTTGTAATTCAAATTCACAATCTAGAACCCCAGAGAGATAATTTCATCTTCTGCATATTCATTCTTGGTGGTGTCAACAACATTGCTGTCCCCCATGGATGTCATTAATGGCAATCGAAAGAGTTGCGCTGAGGCACAACACAACGCAAAGACTCAAAGGTTTATTTTCCCAGTATATACTGTCTATGTCATTTCAGAGGGGTTGCTTTTTGTCAAAACAGATCATTGAGAGTGATGCAGCTAGAAATAAATTTTTAAAGAACAGTTAAATTAAAAAAAACAAATGGGAGTGATTTACCTTGTGGACATTTGTTAAAATCTTCCTTAAATATGCACATTTATGAATATTTTCTGAATAATTTTAGCCTTTTAGTACCCAAAATGGGTTAACTCAGCACTCACATTTAGTCATGACATTTGAGGGGTACTTTTTCAATGTGTGGTGATATATTTTTGAAAGCGAGAAAGGACTCTTACCTAAAACACAAATTCAAATGAAACTGATTCTGTTTCTCTCTTTAACGATTTGTTAATCTGTTTGAATATTAAAATGTGATTGTCATTCCTCCCTATCACACTCATCCAGATAAGTCTGTCATTGCCCAGGTGGGCATAAAAGTCTCATCAGGAACCCAAGGGAATCTCCAGATCCCCACCAGGATACTATTGAGAGACTTCCAGAAGGCTTGACAATCTGAAATGTTGCTTGGTGCAATCAGAGCCTTCCCTTTTGCAATTTTCAGTCACAAAGAGGTGACCCTTTCACTCACCAAGGAGAACTCCAACACCAAACACTTATGAGTACATCCTAACATATCTTATGAGTGTCCTAACACTTCAATCCCTATGCAATTCCAGAGTAGGAGAAGGTCCAGCTCCTCTTCAGGAGTTAGGGTTCCAGATCCCAACGCTTGTCCACCAGGTACTGACCATGAAGCTCCTATCCTGGATTTGGTTCCAGGAGGGTGCCTCAGTCTCCCTTATCTGGTTTCAAGTTATTGTGGTCTTGCATCACTGAGATCACTGAATTGCTCTTAGGACTGTAGTTGGTAACAGAACACCTTGGGCTGGGCTAAGCTTTAGAGATAGGGTCAGCAGTTCTGTCATCTCCTGGTAGAGTACCAGGTAGGTCTGTCTGGGAAGAGACTCTGGGCAGGACCCATAACTTGCTAGATACACACAGCTCAAAAAAATAAAGGAAACACTCAAATAATACAACGTAGATCTGAATGAATGAAATATTCTCATTGAATACTTTGTTTTGTACAAAGTTGAATGTGCTGACAACAGAATCCCACAAAAATCATCAATGGAAATCAAATATATTAACCAATGGAGGCCTGGATTTCGAGTCACACACAAAATGAAAGTGGAAAAACACAATACAGGCTGATCCAACTTTGATGTAATGTCCTTAAAACAAGTTAAAATGAGGCTCAGTATTGTGTGTGGCCTCCACGTGCCTGTATGACCTCCCTACAATGCCTGGGCATGCTCCTGATGAGACAGCGGATGGTCTCCTGAGGGATCTCCTCTCAGACCTGGACTAAAGCATCCACCAACACCTGGACAGTCTGTGGTGGATGTTGGTGGATGGAACGAGACATGATGTCCCATATGTGCTCAATCGGATTCAGGTCCCGGGAACGGGCGGGCCAGTCCATAGCTTCAATGTCTTCATCTTGCAGGAACTGCTGACACACTCCAGCCACATGAGGTCTAGCATTGTCCTGCATTAGGAGGAACCCAGGGGCCAACCGCACCAGCATATGGTCTCACAAGGGGTCTGAGGATCTCATCTCGGTACCTAATGGCAGTCAGGCTACCTCTGCCGTGCGGCCCTCCAAAGAAATGTCACCCCACAGCATTACTGACCCACTGCCAAACCGGTCATGCTGAAGGATGTTGCAGGCAGCAGATCACTCTCCACGGTGTCTCCAGACTCTGTCACGTCTGTCACATGTGCTCAGTGTGAACCTGCTTTCATCTGTGAAGACCACAGGGCACCAGTGGCAAATTTGCCAATCCTAGTGTTCTCTGGCAAATGCCAAGCGTCCTGCACGGTGTTGGGCTGTGAGCACAAACCCCATTTATGGACATCGGGCCCTCATACCATCCTCATGGAGTCGGTTTCTAACCGTTTGTGCAGACACCTGCACATTTGTGGCCTGCTGGAGGACATTTTGCAGGGCTCTGTCAGTGCTCCTCCTGTTCCTCCTTGCACAAAGGCACAAAGGTGGAGGTAGCGGTCCTGCTGCTGGGTTGTTGCCCTCCTACGGCCTTCCTAAGTGGACAGTTTGATTTCACAGAAGTTTGATTTACTCAAAATAAGTGTAAGACTGACATAAAAAAGGGATCACTTAGGATCTGCAAGCAATAATCTGAGAGTTTGAGCATATTCAGTGAGTAAATATCAAAAAGTCATGACTATTTTCCTAAATTTCTGTTCTTGCATGTGTCAAACAATGATGATGCAAGTAAATGATTTAACATTGTGAAAATGAGAAAGATAATCTAGCTGTGAAAAATGTTCACAAGAAAATTAGCTTTTATTTTAGCACTTTGCAGACAGAAACTTTTGAATCAACTTCAGCATTACCTAAGCAGCAGAAAAGTACCTAGGAGAAGTTGATTATATCTCCTGTCAAAGCTGACACTTTTTTTACTTCACTATGTGCTAGATTAAAATGCCCTCTTTAATCTTCAGCCTCCAGGCAGCTCGACCCGCCACTAACACCCCTCTTGTCTCTTGCTGTTCCCTCGTTATCACAACCAGCTTGCCTGTTTCTAATGCCCTTCGTCCGTATGTGTGTGTGTGTGTGTGGGGTGGGGGGGGGCTGTTTAATACTCCACCTGCTTTCAAATGCCCTCCTTGTTTGTCATCAGAACTTTTGCAAGACTACTAACTTTTAGACAGGCTGGAAGAACATCTGCCAGAAAGTGAAAATATAAAAAAAAGTCCTTGTAAAACAGCAAAGAAAAATCTCCATTGTCTGATGCTACAACCATTGTCTTACCCCAAAAAAACATTTTTGGGGATTGCTTTTAAGCCCAGCCAATCAAATTTGGCCCCCACTCCCGGATTAAACCAAATTTTTATGGAGTTGTTTTTGGCCAAGGGGTGGAATAACAAAGAAGATGTTAATTCGTCTCACATTAACAGTTACAAAATAAAAGCATAAACACAATTAAGGGGTTCTGAACCAATCTGTTTTTTAATGGCTCTGGCAATAAATATACAAAAGGTTTGCGGACTAAATCATGCCAAGAAGCCAGCCAATTTAAATGAAATTTTACGTCTACCAATTTCACCAAGAAGTCTAAAAATATCCAGCCAGAATGACACCAGAGCTTGTATGTATAATTTTGACTATGTGTTGACGAAAATAAATCCACATTAAATTCAAATGTTGACATTAACTTATAGGTTTGTTTCAGCATTCCATTCTGGAGGTACAACAGTTTAAATGCATCCCTTAAACCAAACTATTAATGGAATTTTAAGTATTTCTCAATAAAAGCCTTTAAAGAGTAGGAGATGATTTTATATCATTCTTTAATAATATGTAGAAGCCTAAAAATACATTTGTGTCAACACCAAAACCATCACTGTCTTATGCAGCACAAACTACCCATTGATACAGTGTAATAAACAAACTGTACATCTGCTGGCTGATATAAATATGCCCATTTGAAAATATTTCCTCCACACTGCTCTAGATATAATTTTAGGACACATTGAAAAAGGCCTTTCTGCAGGTAGATTTAAACTTTCTTTCAAGATGTATTCCACTTTTACTAGGTCACTCTTAAAAAGTGGTCAAGAGAGAAGCAAAATCCCTCCCCTCTTATATCATCCAGTCCCTGCCTGAGGCACATCATGTAGTTCATCTTCCTCTGCTAACGCTCACTTTTCAGCATTTTAGTCACAGATGTCTGATTGTCCACAGAGTAAAAGTTGGACAGTGACAGACCCAGAAATGATCCTATGCTTAATATGGTTTTTAAATTAAAATCCCACACTTTCCATAATCGATGGATGGATGGATGGATGGATGGATGGATGGATGGATGGATGGATGGATGGATGGATGGATGGATGGATGGGTAAATACAACGTTTAAACATCAGGATATGAAGTAGAGTCTGGAACTACAAAGTGTTTTCCATACTGTTTTCTTCTTTCTACTTTTCCAGACTAAGTAACCCTAATTAACCAAAAAACGACTTTTAATCCCACGATACTCTAATAATCATTAAAAAAAACTGCTTCCACAATCCACATTTAAAAAATATATATATACACATCTGACAGACTTAACAAAGTGGCAAACTAATATGACTAAATCCAATGTGTTGGACTTGAGAAAAGCAAGTCTTTCGTCTATCTGTTTTTGTTTGTCTACATATTTTTGAGTTGGAAAAAAATGTTCTTACTCTTTCCTGCATTCATTTATAGGTCAAATAAAGGCTCCTCCATGGCATATTTGTGACTCTGATCCATGGGCGTAATCTCTGAATCATTACGCTCTGGGAAGACAGAGGGGAAATAAGAAAAGGAAGTCAGAATAGAGAAGAATGTCAGAAGATGGGACTGATAGAACTGCAAATGAAAAGCGAAGAACAGGAGACAAGCGGGGTGGAGCGACGTGTAGAGGAGGAAATCAGTCAGTCAGTCATTTCTACGGAGGGGAAAAGAGGTATGAATATTCCAATTTTACCCTGCTCATTAGAGACAGCTTCCTCTTCCTTTGGGGGTGAAAGCACTGCTTGTGTTTGTTTCCATCCTGATTATTTGCATGATGTATTCCACAGCTTTATATTCAGTGATGGGAGAAAGATGACATTCTGGCAGGCTGACAATGAGGCCTGAGGGGTACTGAGGCAGGCACAGTCAGCTTTATTCAGTGCAAAGATCAAAGGCCGTGCTTCTTTACCCCAAATTAGTCACCATTACACAGTTACAAAAGCTCCTGTCAGACAACTCTGGGTATTTGCACAGCTCCTAAATAAGGTTGTTGTTTTTCTGAAAGTAAGAGCATACAGAAGGGAAATCTGTAATCAAGGATCAACAGACAGGAGACAGGAGACAGTTGCATCACGGCTTATTCTTTGAGAACTTTAGAATGTTTTATTTTCGGTTGTGTTCAGGCTTATAGCTCTTGATACATATATTTGTTTCCACATATGAAATCAAAAATCAAGAAACAAGAGCCAAATATAGGTCCCAGGATGACATATTAGGATTTTCAGAGACTTCTTGTGACATCTTGCGTTCTGCTTTTAGGGGTAACTTGCTAGGACGGCCAGACCTGGACAGGTTGGCAGTTGTTTTAAATGTCTTCCATTTGTAGACTATGTTCCAGGACTCATGAGCCTCAAGGCCTCATGCAGCTCTTTGGATCTCACCTTGCAAAGTGTATCTTAAAAGACACACCTTGCAAGTGCTGAGTTGGACCACCATAAAACTAACAAGGTGAATGATTCCTCAGAGATTTTGGTCCTAATTGACATGATGGTATCTCGCAACTGCTTCATTTGCTGGCTGAATATCCATCAGGCAAATCTCCTGTCCCATCTCATCCCAAAGGTACTCTGCTGGATTGAGATCTGGTCAATGTGGAAACCAGTAGAGACAATTAAACTCATTGTTATGTTCAAGAAACCAGTTTTACCAGTGGTACAAGGTGGGATGGATTCATGGTTTCATGTTGGCTATGCCAAATGCTGACTCTACCATCTGAAGGTTGCAGCTAAAATAGAGATTCATTACGCCAGGTAATATTTTGCCAACTCTGTTGTTCCACTTTGTTGAGCCTGCACCCTCGCTTTCTTGTTCTTGGCTGACATGTGAGTAGAGAGATGGTAAAAATTATAATATAATATATAATAGTGTTTCCCTTCATTTGTAGTTGTCTTAAATAATATGGTTTGCTGTTTTACTATACATTTTTTCAAACCTGTATATAGAAATTGTATTAAGCACTGATGCCATCAAACAAGGTCATTAATCACTTAGGGAAACTGTTCTTCTTGGGGTAATTGTTCATCCTTCCATCCCTCAACAATTAAACAGAAGACATATACTTTATATGAATTGTTGTGAGACCGAAAGTGTCACAATGTAATAAAAAAAACATTAAATAAGTTTTGCATATTTCATAATTAAATTAAATTGCACAAAATAAGTCTAAGTAAATAATTAAATAAATAAATGTATCCATAATTATTAAATTTTTTACTTTAACAACCAAATTTGAGATTCAAAACTATCAATGTATTGAAATTAATGTGGATTTTTAAAAACCTAAGATTATTCTAAATGCCCAGAAGTGACACAATTCAATAAATAAATAAGTTACATTTCTACTAAGTTTATCATTAATAAGAATTGGAAACAATATATAAATTAAAAAAAATTATATTTTACCATTTAACAATGTCATGGTTGTGTGCTGTGACACAGCAAGAATTATGCATCACACTGTGGGCGTGGCCAACACAATTTTAGTTCAAATATTGACTTGTTGCAGGTTAACCATTCAGACACAAAGGCCACAAAGACAGTTTAATTATTTTCACAGTGCACCTCTATGGTAGTCCAAAGGTTCCATAATTCAATAAATACAAACCATGTTTTGCTAAGAAAAACGATCTTCTATCATTACTGTAGTTTCTGACGTTTGTGCTTCCCTGCTGACACTTTTAAAGAAGAACCTATTCAAAAGCATCCAGGATCAATTCTCCCAAACTCTCATCAGCTCCGCTGGGCCCTTTTATTGCAACGCATAATGAAACAGCAGCAACCAGGAGGGAGCAGCTTTAATTTGGGATAAATGCAAACTGCAGTTAGAGAGTCTGGTGTATCATAGAGAAGCAGATTGGGCTTCACACGTGAGCACGGGACCCATCTGTCCTCTCCTTCTCAGCTCTTCCTCTTTTGTTTCTGCACTCTCTCTGTTTTTCTGCTTCCCTTGCTTTGCAGGAGAAGACAGGAACATGTCGGCCTCTTACCATACATCAGCTATCCATAGAGTTTAACAGTTACAAAAAGTAATTTTGGTTTGTATGAGGGAGGTCTGCACGTACATCTGTTGGTGTCGCATTAGTAAATACAGAAGAAACAGTTTAGAACAGAAGAAGCTCTGGATGTGAGGAGATATGAAGTATTAATGTGAAAATAGGATAGGGACATAAGGTTCCTTTCAACACATTTTTAACTTACACTGCAGAGGAACATCATGGCTAAATGCAACAAACTTTGACCAAGTCATACAGAGCAGGAAATAAACTTTTATGTGAAAATGCATTTTTAATCATGATTTACTCCTGGGCCTTGGTGATTCAAATATACGTTTGCATATAACCTTGAGGATAAATGTATTCATAGGGTCAGCAACTTAAAATAAATAAAACTCCTTCAAAAATAATGAGGATATACGCATAGTAACCTGTCATGTCGTGTCGGGCAACTCGGTGGTAATACGCTTGGTGCAGCGTTTCACAGCTAATTAGTGAAACTGGAAATATATTCAAGAAATGTTTGGGTCAAAACTGATCGTTTTTTCAGAAGAAAAGATGGAGAAAAGTTGAATAAGTGATTTTGGAAAAAAATATTTGTAATGCAAATTTTACCAAATAAGTGAAATGACAAAAAAACAAACAGATAAAAAAGTTTCCACCACCTCAAATATAAGTCATATTTCATAATTTACACCATTGTAACTTTTCCACTTTTCCATTGTTCATTGGTCCATTCTCCACCCTACCTCTTTACTCACACCCTCTGGTTTTCATTGGAGAAAGTCATTTTGACCCTTTGTGAAAATGTTCCAGTTAAAGTCCAGACCAGATTTAAAAAGCTGGTAGAGACATAGAGTATGTGGTTTTACCAAGTATTGACTGAGGGTAATGAAAACAAATATGCACTGCACATTTCACACCCTCCTTTACCACTGAATCTATTTTTTGAAATTGATGATAGAGAATCAGAAACCTCCCATGTTTATAGGGAAATTCCAAAAGATTGTGAGGAAACATACTAGAGCAGATGTAATATTCGGGCTGTGTTATTGTGATAACATAAAGTAATCTGCAGGGAAACAAACATGTACTGATAGTGGCATGCATGCCTTTACATTGAAATTAGGATTTCTAAATTAGCAGATATCCAGTGACATTTGAATGATTAGGGTGGTTCTGGAGCACATACAGCGGTTTCAATTGGGTGTGAATGGGGCCTATCCACAGATGACAAAGTCTGGTGGTGGGGCACCTGAAAGGATGAGCTGTTATTTACAGAGTGGGCAGATTTAATAAAGTTAGAAAACTAATTTCATTTCATCTCAGGGAGGTGTTCTTTTCCACAATTGGCACTAGGCAAACTCCGTTCCACTCACAGCACCAAGACTTACCTTACAACTACACTGGCTGGGGCTTTCCATCATGCATAGTTATATATTACAAACTTCAAATTCAGCTGTCTGACCCTTGCTTTGCCCTCTCCTTTTAATTTTTTTTTTATAATTCTCTTCTGAAATTAGCTTTTGTTTTGACATTATTTAGCAGTTTCTTTCTTGCTGTTTACTCTGCACCATTTTCTGAATGCCTTCAACAGAGCACTGAATGAAGTCTCAGTTTCAATCTTCAAAACTCCTAGAAATCCATCATAAAGGTACTTTTAGAATTGCAGCATATGCTCATGTTAATAAATGATGTGCTTGCACGTGCAATATGTATATATTTGGTCTTGTAAGTGAATTAAAGTCATCAATATCTGACACCATCACACAAGGCTTCGCTCCGAGATAACCTTGTACATACTCATGCCAATATTATAGACTGCACCAGCAGCAAAATAGCATATTGTCAGTATTTGTCAGATTCATGTTTTAACAATCGATTTATGCATGCCTCTAGATACCAGGAGCTCTAATGATGCTCCAATACTTGCAATAACTGTAGTTATGCCAGTTGGCTGATGAATCAGACAACATAGAGGGAATTAGAGCAGAGTGAATAGTTAAGGAGAAAATTAGGCTGTGTTGATACTAAACAATGTTTACAGGTTTTGGAGTAAAATATTCAATCTGGTGAGGTATTCATCAAGGACCCAAAATAATTTGAAATACCTTATTCCAGTGTCTTCAAAATAGTATACAAATGGAGGACATTTAATACAGCAACCAACAAAATCCAGGTCTGGTTATCCAAGATCTGTCTGGTGCCATCATGTGTGTCATGGCGAAGGGACACCACAGTACAGCACACCCCCAAAGCTTTTTACATCCCTCTATATAAGCATCCACACAGCATGATAAAAGTTTGTCACTGCTAAAGAGTTCCAAACGTTTTGCTGGCTACTGTGGATGCAATGGCTTCCAAAAAGCACAGGCTAAAGCTACTGCTGACAATGATGTACATTAACTGCATCTGACGTGCAACTGTCAGGCCGACTTCTTCATTATCTCACACTAAATACACACACACACACACACACACACACACACACACACACACACACACACACACACACACACACACACACACACACAGATGAGCTCACCTGATCAAAGAGAGTCATTCATCTCTCTCCCTCATACACTCTGTCATTTACACTTTTGGGAATTGAAAAAGGACATACACTTGCGGCTGAAGAACGACTCACTAAGCAGGCTGTTAGGATGTATTCAGGGATGACAGGGTCCTTGTAATGCCCCAATGATGGTTTGGGTAACTGCCCTTGCAGTACATTCAAATTCAACAATACAGCAATAATAACTTGTGGAATTTGTTTTGTAACTCTTTAAAGTCTTTACATCTGGCGTTAAGCTACTGGGAAATGCAGTGGTGAATTCAGCTCTCGAACTGAGAAACTTCTGCATAGTTTAACTGAGCACAGCACACGACATGCCTAACAACCCCTAGGAGCTGCAGCCATGAAAAGTGCGTAACCCTCTCTGTACTAAATCCGAAATTGAATTTTCTGCTTCATCGCATGTTTCTCACTGCAATGGATACAGGGTGAGCAAGGAGAGGAGGGGTGGGGCTGTTCTTTGAATCTTTTAACCTTTACGGCTTGTTCCTGTATCAAGCCCTGCGGACAAGATCGGATGCTGACACGTTTGTCAAGGGATGACAAATTAGCTGTCCTTCCAAATGCCTGATTGCCTGACCTTTATTCACTAAGTGGTGGCGGTGGTGAAGGGGCTTGACAGCCTTAAATGGTGCCTGTGTCAATGAAGGCCTGCATAGGAAATGCACATTTTACCCCATCAGCCTTTACAGTGATGGAAATACAATCACCACTGTGGTGAGTTCAGCATTGTTTTATGTTGAATAATATGTGAAACGTCTGTTAAAATAACTCATAATTTCTAGGTTTGTAAAACACTTTAAAGTTACTATTCAGTGTTTCTAGAGCACTAGAGGCAAAAAGGAGGACAATAAACTTTCCTCTGCAACTTATTCCTCAGCTATACATTTCAAAAGAACAATTTACCTGCAAGACAGGTCACTTTTTCCAGAAAGAAATGTTGCCATGGTAATCAGTGCCTTCTGATTACAAACCTGATATTAAGTATACAACTGAAATGTACGCTTTGATATTTTAGTGTCAGAAACGTTGCTATGGTGATCCAAGTCAAACCTACTCGTACTCGTACTCGTACTTGTCGTCTTCCGCTTATCTGGGACCGGGTCGCGGGGGCAGCAGACTCAGCAGAGACGCCCAGACGTCCCTCTCCCCAGACACCTCCTCCAGCTCCTCCAGGTGGAGCCCAAGGCATTCCCAGGCCAGCCGAGAGACATAGTCCCTCCAGCGTGTCCTGTGCCGTCCCTTGGGCCTCCTCCCGGTGGGACGTGCCTGGAACACCTCCAGAGGAAGGCGTCCAGGAGGCATCTGGTATAGATGCCCGAGCCACCTCAACTGGCTCCTCTCGATGTGGAGGAGCGGCTCTACTCCGAGCCCCTCCCAGATGGCCGAGCTCTTCACCCTATCTCTAAGGGAGTGCCTGGCCACCCTACGGAGGAAGCTCATTTCAGCCGCTTGTATCCGGGATCTCTTTCTTTCGGTCATGACCCAAAGTTCATGGCCATAGGTGAGGGTAGGAACATAGACCGACCGGTAAATTGAGAGCTTTGCTTTTCGGCTCAGCTCTCTCTTCACCACAACGGACTGGCACAGTGCCCCCATTACTGTGGCTGCAGATTAACAGATTTTCTGATTAGGCTACAGCCCAATTATAGCCACCTATAGGTAACACACTAACTACTTATAACAAAGCATGGGCTGGTGTGAGATTCTTACATTAAGTAAAAATACCACCTCTTGAAAAGAGACATTAACTACTAAATGTAAAGCAGGCAATGCATTGTTAAACAGAGAAACAAAAACAAAAGATAAAATAAAGAAGGTCTTCCCTGAAACTGAACAGCACTTGTCAGGCAAAGGCCATCATGAGGTTCTATAACACTTGGAAACAAATGCAAAATCGTCTCTTTAGTTGGTCTTCCTTGATTCACCAGTACATTCTGATGCAATTTTTTTATGCAATCACCTCCCATGTTAGATGTTCCAGGACTTTGCAAAAGTTGTCTGATTACTAAAATCAAATCATTTTTTATCTTGATCATCTCAAAAACTACATCAGTTTTCACTGGGTTTAAAGATAAAGTTTTTTAAAACATGTTCAGACATTTCTGAGATTTATTCAGGCTGTGAGAGAGCAAGATAACAGGAAGGCTGAACAGAGTCTAGCAAAGGGGCTCTGTTTTGGAACATGCTGGATAAGGAAATGTGGGCAGCCAAATAGGATTTGGCATCTCAACCTTTCACCAAACCTAATCTGTGCATCAAAGTACATCCAGATTACCATCCATCCATTCATTTTCTGTACCCGGGGGAGCTGGTTCCTATCTCCAGTGGTTTTTGGACGGGAGGCCGGGTACACCCTGGACAGGTCGCCAGTCCATTGCAGGGCAACACAGAGACACAAAACCATGCACACACATTCACACTTAATGGCAATTAAGAGAGACCAATTGACCTAAGAAACATGTTTAAGGGCTATGGTAGGAAGCCAGAGTACCCAGAGAGACCCCATGCATGCACAAGGAGAACATGCAAACTCCATGCAGAAAGATCCCCGGCCAGGATTCGAACCAAGGACCTTTTTGTTGCAAGACAACAGTTCTACAAACTGTGCCACCATATAGCCCACATCCAGATTTAAAGAATTAAAAGCTGAGTAAAGGAAACAATTTCTGAAACTTAATTAGTTATTCTTATAACTGTGAAATATAAGATTATACCAAAGTACAGTGATGGCCCTAAATGTTGGCACCCCTGAAATGTTTCAAGAAAATGAAGTATTCCTCACAGAAAAGGATTGCACTAACACATGTTTTGATATACACGTGTTTATTCCCTTTGTGTGTATTGAAACTAAACCAACAAAGGAAGGAAAAAAAAGCAATTTGGACAGAATGTCACTCCAAACTCCAAAAATGGGCTGGACAAAATTATTGGCACCATTTCAAAATTGTAGATAAATAAGATTGTTTCAAGCATGTGATGCTCCTTTAAACTCACCTGGGGCAAGTAACAGGTGTGGGCAATATAAAAATCACAACTGAAAGCAGACAAAAAGTAGAGAAATTCACTTAGTCTTTGCATTGTGTGTCTGTGTGTGCCACAATAAGCATGGTCAACAGAAAGAGGAGAAGAGAATTCTCTGAGGACTTGAGAACCAAAATTGTGGAAAAATAATAATCTCAAGGTTACAAGTCCATCTCCAGAGATCTAGATTTGCCTTTATTCACAGTCAACTTTGTCAACATTATCAAGAAGTTTGCAACCCATGGCACTGTAGCTAATCTCCCTGGGCGTGGGCAGAAGAGAAAAATTGAAAGGTGTCAACGCAGGATAGTCCGGATGGTGGATGAGCAGCACCAAACAAGTTCCAAAGAGATTCAAGCTGTCCTGCAGGCTCAGAGAGCATCAGTGTCAGTGCAAACTATATGTCGACATTTAAATGAAATGAAATGAAATGCTTTGGCAGGAGACCCAGGAGGACCCCACTGCTGAAACAGAGACTTAAAAAAGCAAGACTACATTTTGCCAAAATGTACTTGAGTAAGCCAAAATCCTTGTGGGAAAATGTCTTGTGGACAGATGAGACCAAGATAGAGCTTTTTAGTAAAGCACATCATTTTGCTGTTTACCGAAAATGGAATGAGGCCTACAAAGAAAAGAACAAAGGTACCCACAGTGGAATATGGTGGAGGTTCAGTGATGTTTTCGGGTTCTTTTGCTGCCTCTGGCACTGGGTTCTTTGAATATGTGCAAGGCATCATGAAATCTGAGGACACCCCAGTGTCAGAAAGCCAGGTTTGCGTCTGAGATCCTGGGTCTTCCAACAGGACAAACGTATGTCAAAAAGCACCAGAAATGGATGGCAACTAAGCGCTGGAAAGTTCTAAAGTGGCCAGCAATGAGTCCAGATCTAAAACCTATTGAACACCTGTGGAAACATTTTTAAATTGCTGTTGGGAAAAGGTGCCCTTCCAATAAGAGAGACCTGGAGCAGTTTCAAAGGACGAATGGTCCAACATTCCGGCTGAGAAGTGTAAGAAGATTATTGATGGTTACAGGAAGCGACTGATTTCAGTTATTTTTTCCAAAGGGTGTGCAACCAAATATTAAGTTAAGGGTGCCCCTTTTTGGAGTTTGGTGTGAAATTCTGTCAAATTAGCTTTTTTTCCTCCCTTTTAATGTTTAGTTTCAATACACACAAAGGGAATAAATATGTGTATAGCAAAACATATGTTACTGTAATCCTTTTCTGTGAGAAATACTTCATATTCTTGAACAATTTCAGGGGTGCCAACATTTAGGGCCATCACTGTATTTGTTAAAACTTGACAATGTCACACACACACTCAACATCTTTACTTTGAGTCATCCATAGCACATTCCTTCATCCAGCTAGGTGGTTGATGTGATAGAGCAGTACAATCTGATACTTTTGATTGACATTTGCAGCAGACTGCAATATAAACCTAAATACCTCCTCATTGACAGTTTCCTGACAAACTGAGCGCATATTCTGATCTTGTTGAGAGCTCTGCAGAAAATTATGTAATTTATCTGAAGGCAGTCTACAGTTTTGTGTTTAAAAAATAAAAACTGAATGGGAGTTCTCAGGCATCAATTTGGGCTATTTTCACACTATGATAAGCACTTTGTGGCCAGCATCAGGTTTACTTCAGATCATAAATGGATCACACCTGTTAAAGAATGATCTATTTACACATAATAATGGCTCCCCATAAAAAAGTATCTATGTTAATGTTCGCGAGAAGATGGACGGTTGGCGCGGAGGTGTTTGGATGAGCTTTATGCAGCTTTAACAGAACAGAGTCTCAGAATCCCAGTATATAACC
Organism: Girardinichthys multiradiatus; assembly: GCF_021462225.1. Classification (NCBI taxonomy): domain Eukaryota; kingdom Metazoa; phylum Chordata; class Actinopteri; order Cyprinodontiformes; family Goodeidae; genus Girardinichthys; species Girardinichthys multiradiatus. Next base: position 11,116,837 of record NC_061809.1, read on the forward strand.
AGTGTATGTTGGAAAGCAAATACAATTTTGATGAGCAAATATGACGATATTGCAAAAACAGGATGAAAATACATCCAAACAGATATTTCTAGGAAATCACATTAACTGCTAGAATTAATTAATCATAGGTAAACATTAAAATGCTTAGAGGATACTGTATGCTTTAATGAAAGTCACATGGCGAAAGGTTCTTACTTAACCTCTGCAGAAAAGTTGTATTTATACTAAGCTTAAATTACAAATCCTGGTTACAAATCAGGTGACTTCTAAGTCATGCAGCACCATGCAGGTTTGACTTTGTAAACATTTTTGATAGCCATATCCCCTTCCTTCCACTACAATTATGTACCACTTTGTGTTATTCTGTCACAGAAAATTGCAAAATATATTGAAGTTTATGTCATAGGAATTTGTTCTCCCATATTAACACTGTTGCTTTTGCAAATGCAAGGGTATTCCCCAAGTTTATGAATTGATTGTGGTTTGGAAAGTGAGGGACCACATAATCCCAAAGCCAGGTTTGGTCTAGGCTATCTTGGCAGGTATGTTGGCATATCTAAAAACACATCTAATATGTTTTGGGGGGGGATCAAAGCAGATTTTGTGGGGCATCATTGAAGTGGGATATTTTACCATGGTAAATTCATCCTAGCAGCAGAACATGCATGTTAGGACAGTGAACAACTCTTTTGTCCTCAACACTCAGCTGGTTTCAGGAAAAGTACATTTGATTTACGGACATATATCTAATAGAAAATCCATGGAAATAACTTAAAATCAGAATGCACAAACGAAGCATGTGTGGAATTAAAGGTCAAAATCCTGGTTTTTTTTGTAAAGTCCTTTGCAACTTACATTTTGACAGTTTCTCCTAAGAAACGCAAGGGCAAAAATCAAAGAAAAACAATAAGCTAGACTGGATCTATACTAATACAACCAAAAACAAAAGAGCTACTTCTTCAGGGAAAGGTCAAATACAAGGGTATAACTGCAGCAAGTAATCAAGGGGGACCAAAAAACCAACAGACTCCAGGATACACAAAATAACATGACAGTTTTCCAATAGTACTGCAAACAGATCTGGACCACCCACTAACCCTGACTTTCTTTAACACTGCCTTACAATGTCCACAAGCTGCATGTTAACTATCTTTAGCCAGAGTCAACTTAACCAAAGTGCATCTTCTTCAGCTTAATTGAGTTAGAGGATGCCATCTTCTTTGAGAACAAGACATTAAGCTTCCCTCTCAAGGCACAGTGTGGAAAGTAAATAACTTTTAATTAAAAGAGATCAGATCTGGCTTTCGCGTAGAGACATTTGCATAGCTTCTCTAAATACGTCCCAGGCACCATTGGCTGATAAGGGGGATTAAGCATTGTGTGAAGAGTAGTGGTGCTGGTATTTAATGCCAAAGTGTTCAAGTTAAGGAATTATGAGAAAAAAAAAACTATAACTGATAGATTATTTTTTATTGTATGATAAACATGCCCACTGATGTGATATGACTCCTCCAGCATCATCCGAACTATTAATAAATTGTACTTGTTGGAATCCTTAGATTTTAATGATCAGTGGATTTCAGAATGATAGATGAAATTCACTTTGATACGATATTTTATTCTGTCAATTGTGGAGCTGATTAAAACCTGCTGCTATCACTGAATTATAACATTACTTGTGAGATGTAAAAAATGTCTTAAATTTCCAGTTCATGCAGCATATTAAGTATAATGTTGGACAATAAAGATCTGCTAGCAAGCCCATCATCCTTTTTACTGTGGTGTTATTTTATGGGTTAAAATCTCTGTCTGCTGATGCAGTAATCTGAAAAGTTACACATTAGGCTTTTTATTCTCAGTTTCTGTTCTCATGCCGCATCTGTTAGGCTACTCAATCAAATTAAAAAGTGTTTGTTGCATAAATAACACCCAAAAAATGCAGGTCTGATGAATCTCAGCTGTATTCATGTCTGAATAGTAACTTGTTATAAACATATCAGCAGACTTGCTTTTTGCTCAGCTGATGCCATGTTCATTTGCATGCAGCAGGCATGAAAAGATTTAATGACTCAGCGTAGATTATAATGCCAGGTGTGAATTGTCAGTTTTAACACTGGTATGTTTACAGTTGGCTCATCCAGGATGCATGTAAATACCATATCTGAACAGAGCCTTGAAGATGGGATGAGTAGTTCCATCATTCAGGCGTAGCGCTGCTTCTAATCACCATTAAAAGCAGAAAGTTGAGGACGTTCAGGGATCTTATCAGTATGCCTTCTGGGTGGATACCTCTGGGGGTTCTTCAGGTACTTACAAGTAGAAAGAGACCCCAGAGCAGAATCAGAACCTCTGTAGAGGGTATATATCCCTTCTGGTTTGGAAACACCTTGGTATTCTTCGAAACAAGCTGGGGAGAATCTCTGAAGTGAGTGGTGTCTGGAATTGCCGCAAAAACCTTATAAAC